>NC_090752.1:44586450-44613950 GCF_036898095.1 Palaemon carinicauda
TGCTTGCATATTCACTTCTACAACTACGTTGGTTGATGTAATAAAAACGTCTTCTTGTCTTTCAACTATAGTGCCATATTTAAAATTAATACTTTTAGTTTTAGAGCTCATCCCACACGAGAAAAATGTCTGAGCGAACAATATCACTCCCAACAACAAAAAATTCATCTTGGAAACCTGTAACGAGAAAAATATATGTAATTACTCCTGTATTAAAAAGAAAACTTTTAATCACATAAAATAAAAAAAAATTTTCCCTCACTTCTTTTCCTCTCTTTTCTTTTTAATTTCTTATGTGAGCCAATGGTACTATTCTCTCATCCGTGGGTTGGGATACGTTTTGAACTCTAAACCTATTGGCCGTTAATGTTTCCAAAATGTTGAATGGGCCTTCAAACTTAGGTGTTAGTTTATAATTGAGCCCTTTTCGTACATTGATTTGAATATATACGTTATCACCCACGGTATATGTTTTAGTTGGTTTCGCTGTTTTATCATGATTCCTTTTCATTATGATTTGTGATTCTTCTAAATTCTTTCGAAGGATATCATATCGACTTATACTTGCATTTATACATTCTTTTAAAGGATTTGATAGATTAGTTGTAGGTGTTAATACATGGAAAGGCGTTCTAACTGGGGTACCATACAATGCTTCATGCGGTGACATTTTAATTGATATATGATATGAATGATTCAGAGTACTCAGTGCCGCCGGTATTGCAATATCCCAGCTGGGGTCTGATCCCCCTAGTGTTACTCTTAATATATCTAATATCTTCCTATTTGCTCTTTCCACTAGCCCATTCGACTCTGGGTGATATATCATGGTATTTATTTTCTTTATGCTGAGGAATTCACACAATGAGGTAAGAAAGTGATTATTAAATTCACCACCCGAGTCTGAGATTATCATGTGTGGAATTCCATGTTTACAAATGTAACACTCGTAAAACTTCCTAGCGCATTCAATCGCAGTTTTAGTTTTAAGCGCTATTAGTTCTGTATATCGAGTTAAAGCATCTATAATTACTAAGAGGTGCTTATTTCCTCTGTCTGACTTGTAAAATCCTGTTAACAAATCTAAATGTATTCTTTCAAAGGGTTGATTGGGCACAGGTTAAGCTCCTAGGCTGACAGGTGTTTTCGTATGCCCTTTGTTTTCCTGACATGTGCGACAATTAGCTATGTGTCTTTTTATATCTGTAAGCATCGTATGCCAATAAAACAATGATTTGGCTTTCTGTGACATTAATGAGAACCTCGGGTGTCCATGTAATGGATTTGAATGCAACCAATTCAGGACAGTGGAAATAAGTGAGATTGGTACTACTACATGGTCGTTAGTTACATGTGGTGTATTGCAGGTTTTCCTTGTCACAGTCCTACACAGAATACTATCTTTGATTATATAATTCTGCTGCTTATACTTTATATATTCCTTTTCCTTATGATTGCCTTTCAAAGCATTTATAATTGTTTCTATTTTCTGATCTTTTCTTTGCTCAGTCTGTAACAATTCAGCGCTCCAGCCTAAATCTTCTTGTTCAGATATTGTTTTTACGATAGGCATGGATGTTGATATATCTATTAATTCAGCTAAAGGCTCCGTACAAGATGACACGGGGTTGCGTGATAATGCATCCGCAATGATATTTGCTTTCCCAGGTAAATACCCGATTCTTGCGCCAAAATCTTGAATGATCAAATGCCACCGAGTTCGTTTAGGGCTGTGGTTGAAGCCTTTAAAGAACTCTGTTAGTGGTTTATGGTCAGTAAGAACCTTAACGGGATAACCGTAAATTATGAACTTAAAATGCACTAGCGAATTAACAATAGCTAGCCCTTCCTTGTCTATTACTGCATACTTACTTTCGGAAGTTCTCAATTATCGAGAATAGAAAGCTATCGGGAAACATTGTTTATCATATTGCTGAAGCAATACCCCTCCTACTCCTAAGTCTGAGGCGTCTGTTGCAATGAAGAATTCCTTACCGAAGTCAGGAAATTTTAAGATAGGAGAACTACACAGTTCATCTTTCAAAGTATTAAACGCCTGTTGATGTTGCTCAGACCATATGAAATCTACGCCCTTCTTCGTAAGATCAGTTAAAGGAGCGGCTATTATTGAATAGTTGCGTATAAAACGCCTGTAATATCCACTACAACCCAGAAATTGCTGTATTCCCTTGACATTAGTAGGTATGGGAAAATTACGTATAGCCGACACCTTATCATGGACTACTTTAAGACCTTGGCTTGACACCATGAAACCCAAATATACTAATTCTGTTTTGAAAAATTCACACTTACTAATCTTTACCCTTAAGTTATGTTGTCTTAATCTCTGTAGTACTAGTTCTAACTTACGTAGATGTTCTTCTAAGGTGTTGGAAAAGATTACAAGATCATCCATATAGGCATGCAATATATCCCCTAACAAGTCTCCAAACACTATGTTAATCATTCTTGTAAATGTTATAGGAGCACAACGTAAACCAAAAGGCATCCGTAAAAATTCATAATGTCCCCTGGCTGTACTGAAGGCTGTGTATGGGATACTATCTTCTTCTAATGATATCTGGTGAAAGCCTTTAAGTAAGTCCAAACTGGTAAAATATTTATTCTGACCTAACAAAGACAAAATATCGTCAGTACATGGCACTGGGAATCGATCAGGGATCGTTTCCTCGTTTAGACGAAAGTCGACGCAGATACGCCATGTTCGATCTTTTTTCGGTACAACTATTAAAGGAAAATTATAAGGGCCGTTTGATTTCCTAATGACTCCTTCTTCTAGCATTTTACCTACTTCATATTTATTTCATTCTGGAATTTCATAGGGAGTCTGTACGAGGGTACATAGATAATTTTCTGCTTGTTCTTTAACCTTATTTGATGCTCGATCACATCTGTTTTTCCTAAGGATCCATCCGTAGTGGAAAAAACATCATGATATTTAGTTAAAAGTTCAAAAATTTTCTGCTGAATTTCTTCGTCTTGAATGTCTTTATTGATTTTATTTTTAATAGATCGCAAAAGGGATTCATCCGCAACTGATTGAGAGTGATTGATTTCAGCAACGGTAAGAATACGATGTTTATAAACTTCTACATCCAAGATATGTTGATTTTTGTGAATTACTAAAGTGTTATTCAAATGATTACAGACTTCAATATTACATTGTTGATGTGAGCCTACTGTATAAATAGCTTGTGTGACAGACAATCCGTTAGTTTTCAAAGTATCGGAAAGGATTAATATTTCAGATCCCGGTAATGTTTTCTTTATTTGCACTATTAAATTCGAAGGTACGTTTGGTTCGATAGATTGTGTGCAAGATGATATTACGGGTGAACGAAAATTCTGCTGGGTCGCGTATATTATTTCTTTATTAGTGAGACAAGTTATTGGTTCTTCAACGTACGTTACGGTTACATTTGTCGTCTCCTTTTTATCCAAAACTGATTTTAAGGTATTAGAAGACTTATAGAATTTCCCTTTGATATACACGCCGTGCTTGGCAGGGGCTAAGATAATGTTTTGATTTCCCATAGATGGGTATCCTATAATTACAGCTGGATACATATTAATGTTTTTTACAACAACAAATGTATCGGCAAACGTGCGTTTACCGACTCTGAACTGAACATGAGTTATGCCTATGACATTTAATTCATTATTTCCTATACCCGAAAGTCTAATTCCGGATTTTTCAATCGGAAAGTTCGAAAACAACAAATGATGTGTCTTCAAATCCATGATATTACGTGGACTACCAGAGTCAAAAAATAACGTAAAGGATTTGTGTTCTAAATTTACAGCATATAAGGTTGGCCGTAACTCATTTTGGCTTATTATTGTATGAATTCGTTGCAAATCTACGGGAGCATGCACTGTTTTACTTAATTCGGCCGTGTGTTTCATAGGAAAATCTATTGTCTCACAATTATCTGATAAAACATTAAATTGATTATTCAATACTATTGATGTTGACATGAATGACCTTGACCCAACATCACTCTCTTCCCCTCTAGAGTTAACTATGTGGTATTTGCTTTGCTCTGCACATTCTGAAAATTAGTCTGACCTTGCTAGGTCTGGTTTGACGACCCAGGCTCAGCGATATTCGAAGAAGTGTTTGTTTGTTTTGGACTCTGAACTGCATTGACATTTGGTAGTTTCTTCTTATTGTTAAAATGAGGATTTTTCTTTTTATTTCCATATGGAACTGACTGTGGAATTGACTGTGTATTTCTGGGATTCTGTTGTGTCTTACACGAGAAACATTGGCTATATGAATGTGTTGCAGTGTTGTGAATCGAGCAGAATTTCGTTCTGCAGTCTGCGCTTAAGTGACTTTGACGTTTGCAGTTATAACACGTCATTCCCGCTACTTGACTGCTAACTACGTTCACTGTTTGTGGCTTTGTTTCATTCTTTGCAAAAACTTGAGTTAACACGGGATCGAGATCTGGACACTTGGACATGTGTTTCTTTATCTGTTTATAGACATCCAATTCCGTACTTGCAGGCGTTAACTTCTTATCAAAACACCGCACTAAAGCTTCAGGCAACATAAGTGTCATGCAAGTTAAATACATTAATCGTAAAAAATCTTTCACGGAAATGTTATCGCTAGTAACCCAAGTGGAATGACCTAAAATGTCCTGATATTCATTAAGCCTATCAGCTATGAGAGCTGCTCTCTCAATAACATTAAGCCGATTCACAGTGGCTTGATTAAGTGTATTTCGTAACGTTAATACTACATCCAAGGCTTCCTCACCCCCATAGACCGCGCGTAACCTAACTTTGAAATCATCCCAGGTAACTGCTTCTTGAAATGAAACACCTCTTAAATACGCACTCGCATCCCCCTTAGAAAAATCTATAAAACTTTTAGCTTCTTGTAATTGTACAAAAGGGTCTACGATTTGTTTGGCATTTAAATGGGAATCGACGGATGAAATCCATGACTCCACATTTTGTGGCAAGAACCCGTTGACCCGACCCTGAAAAGGAAGGATTGCTGACCTGGCATTTACAAGCGTCACAATTGGAGGAGGATTAGTCTGGCCTACACCACTAGGTCCAGGGGAAGGGCTCACAGGGGGAGTCATGACTGCTGTATTTCTTTTACTATCTCTTCGACCCCTTGCAATTCTATCAAAATATCTGTATGAGTACAGACGTCCACTGCGTAAACGCATATGTATAACAAAATTCCCCAAACAATGTTACTAATCCCAAAACATTTTCCCGAGAATTTCTGAAAGAAAAAGGAATTAGCACAAAGAGAGAAAAATTCTAGATGAGAATTCGGAGTTGAACACAGTTTCCTTTAATGAACGGAAACAAAAGATTAGCAATTCACTCACCCCAGTAATAATCGACTAACGACTCGTGATAACTACACTTCACTGCCCAAACTGGAATGAATTAAAAAATCTGTACTTAGCTTATATATGGGTCTGTGTGATGTCGACACGTCCTCTCTCTCTCTCTTGATGTTTTGTTAGCGATGTATCGTTCGAGTTTCTTGTTGAATGTAGTGCTTCCTGGGTATGTTTTGCAATTGTTGAACGCCAGTCCTTGGGTTTCCTAGGATGTTGATTGAAGATCCAGTTTGTATTCATAACATTCCTTAATGTCAACTATTTCGATGGACTATAATACTTAGTCAAAATTGTAGATTCATGTAGATAATGTTGAGTTCTTGAAGATCTTTCTCTGGTTTTACAGCTTTTATTTTGAAGTCTTGAAAATCTTTCTCTGGTTTTACAGCTTTTATTTTGAAGTCTTGAAGATCTTTCTCTAATTCTTAGAGTTTAACCGCTGCCACCATTTATTGGTGTGCTACTTTTATAAGCACACATTGAGTATGTGTTGTTTAAGATGTATATAGCTGGGTAACTAAGTACATCTTATTAGCTTTAAAAGTATTTATTAGTTAAAAAACAACAGAGTTAAACATCTCCATCACTGGAGGGAGCTGGGTTGGTCAGATGACCAATTCTGGTGAAGTATAGATATGAACTGACTAAATTATCGATATCACAGATATCGTATGCTTAGTTATATAGCAATTTTGTCACAATCTCGGAAGACACCTGCATCCGGTGACGTCACAAACTTTCACACGCTGATGCATGGTGTTGACGCTTAAGAAAAATGTCACATTGTTGAGGCTGCATTGTGCGTCCTGTTTATGATTTGAATGACTACAGCAAGTCCCACGGCTAGCATCTTCAACATAATTACATATTACGTCATGTGTTTTAAACATGTAATATTAACTATTTTAACTATTACATATATATATACATATACATATATATATATATATATATATATATATATACATATATATATATATACATATGTATATATATTACCTGTATCCAATATTTTATACTATTTGGATGTTCCCAAGGATCACACACGACCGCTAACTACTTTCCAAGTTGGCGTTGGAATTGTATTTCTTTTGGGTGAAGATCCCATGTTCCAAAGATGTTCAATGACCACCTAAACACAATGTCAGAACGATATATGCCCGTTTTCATCGCGAGTTTAAATCATTGATATTAAATGTTATCAATAGAGGTATTACCATCATCATCATCAATTCATAAATGTTAATAAGTAAACCTCGTCAAGTCATACATTAAGATCACCCAGTTGCCACCTCTCCACCATCATCTTTAACCCCCACCTGGTTATATCCCTCTACCCCTATCCCCAATGTTTGAGGTTTAAAGGTCTCACAGTTATGATAAGATCCTTCTGGTGGAAGTTTTTTAGTAAATGAAAAACAAAATACTAAGATGACAGTATTTCATACAGTTTGCTTTCCAGGTGTTTAAAATGATATCAAAACTATAGATAACGAAGTAAATATGCGAAAGTCTGATTGAACAAATATCGAGAGTAATGGATTTTTTGAAGAGCTTACCGGGGAAGCACTTTTACGGTGTTGGACATCAGGACATGAAACGGCAAATAAAATCGTAATAACACGAATGCTTAATGCTAAGGAAATATTTCCTTTTCCCTTGGGAAGGGTGAAGCCAGCTAGACTTGGACCTTTGAGCATTGAGCAACCGTCACCAGGGAAGGGGATTCGCTTGGAAGTGAGCGACTTGTCCAGAAAATTTGATTGATCGACTGATTGATTAGGAGTTTTTTGTCACCCTGATATCTAAGGTTATTGACGGTGAACCAGATAATTTGAGTAAACAATGTGTTGATAGGCCGCAGTGTGTAATTTTGTGAGAGAGAGAGAGAGAGAGAGAGAGAGAGAGAGAGAGAGAGAGAGAGAGAGAGAGAGAGAGAGAGAGAGAGTAATGCTTAAGAAAATGCAAACGAGAGATATTTCCGTGTTATGAATATTAATATGAATAGTCAGTTCCAATATTATTTAAGAAAATTTTATATAGAAATAGGATAGGAAAATTCAAATAAAAAGTTATGATAAAATCTTTTGATGAATTAGTTTCGAAATAATATTAGATTACATTTCTTGAAAGAATAAAAAAGTTATCTCGCTTCATCGCATTTCTTTGAGTGATATCGGTAATTTCCCTCCTCCTCACATTCTAACCATCCTAACGATGTCTCGGTTGTTTAACCTCGGCCACCTTTCAGAGCAAGAGGGGCATGATCTCTCCAAGCCAGGTCTGGCCAGGCGACACCGGTTTTGTTGCTGGGTGTACAATCAAACCTTCACTCAATAATGTCGATTTATCAAATAATGCTAGACCAATATGAATAACATGAATACGTAAACTCCATTTCATATCAACTATTTTCGTCGTATATCTACGATGGTTCCTGATAAAGTAAACTACTTACCAATGAAAATAAGAAAAGAAGTCATTTTCTGGTGTGTAATGACTATTATTAGTGATCCTCCACCATACATCGGTTTATTTATCACTCCCTTAGTACTTTGCAGATTTATAGATCTACGTTTAGTCCCTTTTCTGAGTAAGGATAACTGAACGTGGTGAAAAGGCTTGTGTATCGCCATGAGCAGCAAACTATACTATTCAGGGACCCCATTCTAAGCCGGTTTTCACTGACCGATCACACAAAAGTTTCCCACCATCACTAATCTGCAGTTGGCCAGCGTGGTGATAAAAACTATCCAAACCTAAGACATGAAAAAAAGACATGTCTGAGGCTTTTGTACTGCAGTGGACCAGAAATGGCTGCAATTGTTATTGTTGTTATATATATATATTATATATATATATATATATATATATATATATATATATATATATACAGTAAATCTATATCGCGTGGTCCTCTTTATATCGATTGTTTCTAAGGTCAGATAAAAACCCAAATTTATAATAATGGAATATTGTGAAAAATTATACCGTACATTTCTGTATCTACAGTACATCCCGGATTTTTAGCTTTCGCACACGATAGCCAAGGGATTACACTATTATTATTATTATCATTATTATTATTATTATTATTATTACTATTATTATTATTATCATTATTATTATTATTATTATTAATGATGTTGTTGTGTCGAATGTTCGACTCAACAGAATCAGTTCTGCTGTTATTAGTCATCTGATGACGTCACATGAAAGGTCTATCATTTTATATTTTGTCTCTTTGATTTCCAATATATTTAATATTTGAAATAGATTTATTTCATTATTGGAATTTGTTATTATTGTAACAATATAAAGATGTTTCTTATTTCATTAAAATTATCCATTTTTCCTTGAAAACAAGGTTTTTTTTTTGTGTGGAAGTTGTGTTCGGAGTTCTGATTCGACTTCAACTTTAATTTTATAGAGAATAACTGGTTATTGAAGATATTAATAATCTAGTTATTGTATCATTATATTGTTATTCATTATCTTTTTCCTTCTAGAAATATTCCCCCTGTTAACTACCTTCCATCCAAGTATTTATTTCATAATTGTATTAAAAATATGAACATTGGCTTAAGCGTTAAGGTTTGGGAGAAATCCCAACAATTTTATTGTCTTATTACAATCGTGCCCAAGAGAACATCTGACTTATTGGCACCTGTTTAAGCAGTGAATACACGCTGAACTTATTGGCACCTGTTTAAGCAGTGAATACACGCTGAATTTATTGGCACCTGTTTAAGCAGTGAATACACGCTGAATTTATTGGCACCTGTTTAAGCAGTGAATACACGCTGAACTTATTGGCACCTGTTTAAGCAGTGAATACACGCTGAATTTATTGGCACCTGTTTAAGCAGTGAATACACGCTGAACTTATTGGCACCTGTTTAAGCAGTGAATACACGCTGAACTTATTGGCACCTTTAAGCAGTGAATACACACACGCTGAACTTATTGGCACCTGTTTCAAGCAGTGAATACACACACGCTGAACTTATTGGCACCTGTTTAAGCAGTGAATACACACACGCTGAACTTATTGGCACCTGTTTAAGCAGTGAATACACACGCTGAACTTATTGGCACCTTTCAAGCAGTGAATACACACACGCTGAACTTATTGGCACCTGTTTAAGCAGTGAATACACGCTGAACTTATTGGCACCTGTTTAAGCAGTGAATACACGCTGAACTTATTGGCACCTGTTTCAAGCAGTGAATACACACACGCTGAACTTATTGGCACCTGTTTAAGCAGTGAATACACGCTGAACTTATTGGCACCTGTTTAAGCAGTGAATACACGCTGAACTTATTGGCACCTATTCAAGCAGTGAATACACACACGCTGAACTTATTGGCACCTGTTTAAGCAGTGAATACACGCTGAACTTATTGGCACCTGTTTCAAGCAGTGAATACACGCTGAACTTATTGGCACCTGTTTAAGCAGTGAATACACGCTGAACTTATTGGCACCTGTTTAAGCAGTGAATACACACACGCTGAACTTATTGGCACCTGTTTAAGCAGTGAATACACGCTGAACTTATTGGCACCTGTTTAAGCAGTGAATACACGCTGAACTTATTGGCACCTGTTTAAGCAGTGAATACACACGCTGAACTTATTGGCACCTGTTTAAGCAGTGAATACACGCTGAACTTATTGGCACCTATTCAAGCAGTGAATACACACACGCTGAACTTATTGGCACCTGTTTAAGCAGTGAATACACACACGCTGAACTTATTGGCACCTGTTTAAGCAGTGAATACACGCTGAACTTATTGGCACCTATTCAAGCAGTGAATACACACACGCTGAACTTATTGGCACCTGTTTAAGCAGTGAATACACACACGCTGAACTTATTGGCACCTGTTTAAGCAGTGAATACACACACGCTGAACTTATTGGCACCTGTTTCAAGCAGTGAATACACACACGCTGAACTTATTGGCACCTGTTTAAGCAGTGAATACACGCTGAACTTATTGGCACCTTTCAAGCAGTGAATACACACACGCTGAACTTATTGGCACCTGTTTAAGCAGTGAATACACGCTGAACTTATTGGCACCTGTTTCAAGCAGTGAATACACACACG
This sequence comes from Palaemon carinicauda, assembly GCF_036898095.1. Classification (NCBI taxonomy): domain Eukaryota; kingdom Metazoa; phylum Arthropoda; class Malacostraca; order Decapoda; family Palaemonidae; genus Palaemon; species Palaemon carinicauda. Next base: position 44,596,972 of record NC_090752.1, read on the forward strand.
CTGAACTTATTGGCACCTGTTTAAGCAGTGAATACACGCTGAACTTATTGGCACCTGTTTAAGCAGTGAATACACGCTGAACTTATTGGCACCTTTCAAGCAGTGAATACACAACGCTGAACTTATTGGCACCTGTTTAAGCAGTGAATACACGCTGAACTTATTGGCACCTTTCAAGCAGTGAATACACACACGCTGAACTTATTGGCACCTGTTCAAGCAGTGAATACACACACGCTGAACTTATTGGCACCTGTTTAAGCAGTGAATACACACACGCTGAACTTATTGGCACCTGTTTAAGCAGTGAATACACGCTGAACTTATTGGCACCTTTCAAGCAGTGAATACACAACGCTGAACTTATTGGCACCTGTTTAAGCAGTGAATACACACACGCTGAACTTATTGGCACCTGTTTCAAGCAGTGAATACACACACGCTGAACTTATTGGCACCTGTTCAAGCAGTGAATACACACACGCTGAACTTATTGGCACCTGTTTAAGCAGTGAATACACACACGCTGAACTTATTGGCACCTGTTTAAGCAGTGAATACACGCTGAACTTATTGGCACCTATTCAAGCAGTGAATACACACACGCTGAACTTATTGGCACCTGTTTAAGCAGTGAATACACACACGCTGAACTTATTGGCACCTGTTTCAAGCAGTGAATACACACACGCTGAACTTATTGGCACCTTTCAAGCAGTGAATACACACACGCTGAACTTATTGGCACCTGTTTAAGCAGTGAATACACACACGCTGAACTTATTGGCACCTGTTTCAAGCAGTGAATACACACACGCTGAACTTATTGGCACCTGTTTAAGCAGTGAATACACGCTGAACTTATTGGCACCTTTCAAGCAGTGAATACACACACGCTGAACTTATTGGCACCTGTTTAAGCAGTGAATACACGCTGAACTTATTGGCACCTATTCAAGCAGTGAATACACACACGCTGAACTTATTGGCACCTGTTCAAGCAGTGAATACACACACGCTGAACTTATTGGCACCTGTTTAAGCAGTGAATACACGCTGAACTTATTGGCACCTATTCAAGCAGTGAATACACACACGCTGAACTTATTGGCACCTGTTTAAGCAGTGAATACACGCTGAACTTATTGGCACCTGTTTAAGCAGTGAATACACACACGCTGAACTTATTGGCACCTGTTCAAGCAGTGAATACACACACGCTGAACTTATTGGCACCTGTTTCAAGCAGTGAATACACACACGCTGAACTTATTGGCACCTTTCAAGCAGTGAATACACACACGCTGAACTTATTGGCACCTGTTTAAGCAGTGAATACACGCTGAACTTATTGGCACCTATTCAAGCAGTGAATACACAACGCTGAACTTATTGGCACCTGTTTAAGCAGTGAATACACACACGCTGAACTTATTGGCACCTGTTTAAGCAGTGAATACACACACGCTGAACTTATTGGCACCTGTTCAAGCAGTGAATACACACACGCTGAACTTATTGGCACCTGTTTAAGCAGTGAATACACGCTGAACTTATTGGCACCTTTCAAGCAGTGAATACACACACGCTGAACTTATTGGCACCTGTTCAAGCAGTGAATACACACACGCTGAACTTATTGGCACCTGTTTAAGCAGTGAATACACACACGCTGAACTTATTGGCACCTGTTTCAAGCAGTGAATACACACACGCTGAACTTATTGGCACCTGTTTAAGCAGTGAATACACGCTGAACTTATTGGCACCTGTTTCAAGCAGTGAATACACACACGCTGAACTTATTGGCACCTGTTTAAGCAGTGAATACACACACGCTGAACTTATTGGCACCTGTTTCAAGCAGTGAATACACACACGCTGAACTTATTGGCACCTGTTTCAAGCAGTGAATACACACACGCTGAACTTATTGGCACCTGTTTAAGCAGTGAATACACGCTGAACTTATTGGCACCTATTCAAGCAGTGAATACACACACGCTGAACTTATTGGCACCTGTTTCAAGCAGTGAATACACACACGCTGAACTTATTGGCACCTGTTTAAGCAGTGAATACACACACGCTGAACTTATTGGCACCTGTTTCAAGCAGTGAATACACACACGCTGAACTTATTGGCACCTGTTTCAAGCAGTGAATACACACACGCTGAACTTATTGGCACCTGTTTAAGCAGTGAATACACACACGCTGAACTTATTGGCACCTGTTTAAGCAGTGAATACACGCTGAACTTATTGGCACCTTTCAAGCAGTGAATACACAACGCTGAACTTATTGGCACCTGTTTAAGCAGTGAATACACACACGCTGAACTTATTGGCACCTTTCAAGCAGTGAATACACACACGCTGAACTTATTGGCACCTGTTCAAGCAGTGAATACACACACGCTGAACTTATTGGCACCTGTTTCAAGCAGTGAATACACACACGCTGAACTTATTGGCACCTGTTTAAGCAGTGAATACACGCTGAACTTATTGGCACCTATTCAAGCAGTGAATACACATACGCTGAACTTATTGGCACCTGTTTAAGCAGTGAATACACGCTGAACTTATTGGCACCTTTCAAGCAGTGAATACACACACGCTGAACTTATTGGCACCTGTTCAAGCAGTGAATACACACACGCTGAACTTATTGGCACCTGTTTAAGCAGTGAATACACGCTGAACTTATTGGCACCTATTCAAGCAGTGAATACACACACGCTGAACTTATTGGCACCTGTTTAAGCAGTGAATACACGCTGAACTTATTGGCACCTTTCAAGCAGTGAATACACACGCTGAACTTATTGGCACCTTTCAAGCAGTGAATACACACACGCTGAACTTATTGGCACCTGTTTCAAGCAGTGAATACACACACGCTGAACTTATTGGCACCTGTTCAAGCAGTGAATACACACACGCTGAACTTATTGGCACCTGTTTAAGCAGTGAATACACGCTGAACTTATTGGCACCTTTAAGCAGTGAATACACACACGCTGAACTTATTGGCACCTGTTTCAAGCAGTGAATACACACGCTGAACTTATTGGCACCTGTTTAAGCAGTGAATACACACACGCTGAACTTATTGGCACCTATTCAAGCAGTGAATACACACACGCTGAACTTATTGGCACCTTTAAGCAGTGAATACACGCTGAACTTATTGGCACCTGTTTAAGCAGTGAATACACGCTGAACTTATTGGCACCTATTCAAGCAGTGAATACACACACGCTGAACTTATTGGCACCTGTTTAAGCAGTGAATACACGCTGAACTTATTGGCACCTATTCAAGCAGTGAATACACATACGCTGAACTTATTGGCACCTGTTTAAGCAGTGAATACACGCTGAACTTATTGGCACCTATTCAAGCAGTGAATACACACACGCTGAACTTATTGGCACCTGTTCAAGCAGTGAATACACACACGCTGAACTTATTGGCACCTGTTTAAGCAGTGAATACACGCTGAACTTATTGGCACCTATTCAAGCAGTGAATACACATACGCTGAACTTATTGGCACCTGTTTAAGCAGTGAATACACGCTGAACTTATTGGCACCTATTCAAGCAGTGAATACACACACGCTGAACTTATTGGCACCTGTTCAAGCAGTGAATACACACACGCTGAACTTATTGGCACCTGTTTAAGCAGTGAATACACGCTGAACTTATTGGCACCTATTCAAGCAGTGAATACACACACGCTGAACTTATTGGCACCTGTTTAAGCAGTGAATACACGCTGAACTTATTGGCACCTATTCAAGCAGTGAATACACATACGCTGAACTTATTGGCACCTGTTTAAGCAGTGAATACACGCTGAACTTATTGGCACCTGTTTAAGCAGTGAATACACGCTGAACTTATTGGCACCTGTTTCAAGCAGTGAATACACACACGCTGAACTTATTGGCACCTGTTCAAGCAGTGAATACACACACGCTGAACTTATTGGCACCTGTTTAAGCAGTGAATACACGCTGAACTTATTGGCACCTGTTCAAGCAGTGAATACACACACGCTGAACTTATTGGCACCTGTTTAAGCAGTGAATACACGCTGAACTTATTGGCACCTATTCAAGCAGTGAATACACACACGCTGAACTTATTGGCACCTGTTCAAGCAGTGAATACACACACGCTGAACTTATTGGCACCTGTTTAAGCAGTGAATACACGCTGAACTTATTGGCACCTATTCAAGCAGTGAATACACACACGCTGAACTTATTGGCACCTGTTCAAGCAGTGAATACACACACGCTGAACTTATTGGCACCTGTTTAAGCAGTGAATACACACACGCTGAACTTATTGGCACCTGTTTAAGCAGTGAATACACGCTGAACTTATTGGCACCTGTTCAAGCAGTGAATACACACACGCTGAACTTATTGGCACCTGTTCAAGCAGTGAATACACACACGCTGAACTTATTGGCACCTGTTCAAGCAGTGAATACACACACGCTGAACTTATTGGCACCTGTTTAAGCAGTGAATACACGCTGAACTTATTGGCACCTTTCAAGCAGTGAATACACACACGCTGAACTTATTGGCACCTGTTCAAGCAGTGAATACACACACGCTGAACTTATTGGCACCTGTTCAAGCAGTGAATACACACACGCTGAACTTATTGGCACCTGTTTAAGCAGTGAATACACGCTGAACTTATTGGCACCTATTCAAGCAGTGAATACACACACGCTGAACTTATTGGCACCTGTTCAAGCAGTGAATACACACACGCTGAACTTATTGGCACCTGTTCAAGCAGTGAATACACACACGCTGAACTTATTGGCACCTTTCAAGCAGTGAATACACACACGCTGAACTTATTGGCACCTGTTCAAGCAGTGAATACACACACGCTGAACTTATTGGCACCTGTTCAAGCAGTGAATACACACACGCTGAACTTATTGGCACCTGTTTAAGCAGTGAATACACGCTGAACTTATTGGCACCTATTCAAGCAGTGAATACACACATGCTGAACTTATTGGCACCTGTTCAAGCAGTGAATACACACACGCTGAACTTATTGGCACCTGTTCAAGCAGTGAATACACACACGCTGAACTTATTGGCACCTGTTTAAGCAGTGAATACACGCTGAACTTATTGGCACCTGTTTAAGCAGTGAATACACGCTGAACTTATTGGCACCTGTTTAAGCAGTGAATACACACACGCTGAACTTATTGGCACCTGTTTAAGCAGTGAATACACGCTGAACTTATTGGCACCTGTTTAAGCAGTGAATACACGCTGAACTTATTGGCACCTGTTTAAGCAGTGAATACACACACGCTGAATTTATTGGCACCTGTTTAAGCAGTGAATACACGCTGAACTTATTGGCACCTGTTTAAGCAGTGAATACACACACGCTGAATTTATTGGCACCTGTTTAAGCAGTGAATACACGCTGAACTTATTGGCACCTGTTTAAGCAGTGAATACACGCTGAACTTATTGGCACCTGTTTAAGCAGTGAATCCACACACGCTGAATTTATTGGCACCTGTTTAAGCAGTGAATACACGCTGAACTTATTGGCACCTGTTTAAGCAGTGAATACACACACGCTGAATTTATTGGCACCTGTTTAAGCAGTGAATACACGCTGAACTTATTGGCACCTGTTTAAGCAGTGAATACACGCTGAACTTATTGGCACCTGTTTAAGCAGTGAATCCACACACGCTGAATTTATTGGCACCTGTTTAAGCAGTGAATACACGCTGAACTTATTGGCACCTGTTTAAGCAGTGAATACACACACGCTGAATTTATTGGCACCTGTTTAAGCAGTGAATACACGCTGAACTTATTGGCACCTGTTTAAGCAGTGAATACACGCTGAACTTATTGGCACCTGTTTAAGCAGTGAATACACGCTGAACTTATTGGCACCTGTTTAAGCAGTGAATCCACACACGCTGAATTTATTGGCACCTGTTTAAGCAGTGAATACACGCTGAACTTATTGGCACCTGTTTAAGCAGTGAATACACACACGCTGAATTTATTGGCACCTGTTTAAGCAGTGAATACACGCTGAACTTATTGGCACCTGTTTAAGCAGTGAATACACGCTGAATTTATTATATTAACGTTAGAGGGTAGGTGAGTATACGTGACGGGCCTGTTCGATATTGTCATCTATTCCAGTTGATAGCATAGTGTCCTTATCTTAGGATAGTTCATACATCTAGTTGGCTTACATGCCCTAGAGACCAATTGCTTATTGGTATGGTAGCCTGATTTAGGCTATACGGTACGGTACTGTTGCCGAGCATCCAACTTCTTATATGATCGTTTGATCTTTGGTTAGGTTAAAACTAACCCACATCCTATGTCTATTATTAATCCATAGTTTATGTTAGTGGTCTAACAGGTTAGGCCTAGGTGCGTGGTTGTTAGGCTAATACCCGTGCGACTATTACCGGCTCTAAGGGGGGCCACAATCAATATTTTATTTGCTGACCAATTACAGTTCTTATGCAAGGCTTATATGAGAATAAAGTATATATTTAGTATCAGGCTAATAGACTAATAAGCCTATTAGCCTAGTATCAACCTTTCCTTTGCAAAGTAACCTACAGTAAATCCTCCATTTTATTACATTATGTATTGCTTTGATTTTCCCTTTGAGGACTGAAATGGGTGGGATTTCTTTCTATTTTGTCAATATGCAATATATGCCAAATTTATATACCAGTATTTATTTGCATGATGCTTTGTGGTATTTGCTTTGTCCTTTGTACTTTAATTGGGTTTTTCCTGAGGGATACATGTAGATATATTTACTCCTATTATTACATGTGAAAATGTATTCGATTGACTTACTCAGCATTGTAAGGTATGTGAAAGAGAAACTTGTTGATTTGCCTCGCTCCCATTTACTAGTTGCCTTATGGAAATGTTATCCTCCATCTTATCCAAGTAACATTAATTCTTTTTATCTTACTGTATAGTTTGAGTTATCACACTTTCCTCCACAATTATCATTATTATTATTACTTGCTAAGCTATAACCCTAGTTGGATAAGTAGGATGCTATAATCACAGGGGCCCCAACAGGGAAAATAGCCCAGTGAGGAAAGGAAACAAGGAAAAATAAAATATTTCAAAAGCAGTAACATTAAAATAAATATTCCCTATATAAACTATAAAAACTTTAACCAAACAAGAGGATGAGAAATAACAGAATAATGTGTCCGAGTTTACCCTCAAGCAAGAGAATTCTAATCCAAGACAGTGAAAGACCATGGTACAGAGGCTATGGCAGTACCCAAGACTAGAGAACAATGGTTTGATTTTAGTGTCCTTCCTCTAGAAGAGCTGTTTATCGCAGCTACAGTCTCTTCTAACCTTACCAAAAGGAAAGTAGCCATTGAACAATTACAGTGCAGTAGTTAACCCCTTGGGTAAGGAAGAATTGTTTGGTGATCTAGTTTGTTGTCAAATGTATGAGGACAGAGGAAAATCTGTAAGGAATAGGCCGGACTATTCGGTGCATGTGTAGGCAAAATGGGAAAGTGAATCGTAACCAGAGAGAAGGATCAAATGTAATAAAGTCTGGCTAGTCAAAGGACCCCATAATTCTCTAGCGATATTATCTCAACGGGTGGCCCGTTCCCTGGCCAATCTACTACCTTGTTGTACAACAAGAAGAGAAAATATAAGATTTACATGAAAAACACACGATTTAATTAGCAAATGTACTGAACCCTCCATGGCAATTTAAAGTACTGCGATACAGTATAATACTCACTCCATTAAAAAACAAGGAATATGTTGCTACCGTTTCTGTGGGCGGAATCACAGGTAGGGAAGGACAAAGGATTTCATTTACTGATTACTTCTACGAATATACATTTTTACTCTCTCTCTCTCTCTCTCTCTCTCTCTCTCTCTCTCTCTCTCTCTCTCTCTCTCTCTCTCTCTCTCTCTACATATATATATATATATATATATATATATATATATAAATACATATATATATATATATGTAGATATATATATATATATATATATATATATATATATATATAATACAAAAAAGAGCAACATGGATACGAGAGCAAACTAGAGGATATTCTAACAACGTATAAGACAAAGAAATGGACACAGGCAGGACATATAATGAGAATGACAGACAATAGATGGGCATTAATAACAACAGAATGGATCCCTAGAGATTGTAAGAGAAGCAGGAAAAGGATGAGAAGACAATCGATCGAAGGACTAGTAAGTTTGCGGGCGTGGACTGGCATAAAAAGACCATAAACATTATATATATATATATATATATATATATATATATATATATATATACACATATACATACATATATATAAATATACAGTATATATATATATATATATATATATATATATATATATATATATATATATATACACTCAACGCTAAGTTGTTTTCTTTTCAGGTGATGGCTCCACGGGCAAAACAAGCGAATTCGCTGCCATAATCCTCCTTCAACTGATATATCGTAAATGTTCTCTGTATGCAAAAGTAAAACTTTCAGAACATTAATAGCTCTATGCTATACACCTACAAAGGGTTCGATTACTACGCTCAAATCCACCTCAAATCCATTGCTATCCTGTAAGCGCTTTTGAGAAAAAAAATGCAATAAATAGTAAAAGCTTTCAAAACAAAATTAATTCTAAAATTCAAAACATATACAAAACAAAACATGAAAAATAAATTACCAAAATGGAAATGTGTCAAATCATCATAAGAGTAAAATATAAATGGAAACAACAATGTAATCCAAATAACGTTCTGCCAAGATTTAGTTACTAATGGTTCTGCAATATTGCCTTTATTATTACGAGGCCTAATGGTCTAACTTGACTGGAAAAGTTCGCCCTCAACATTACGCGTTAATTATCATTAGAGTTCAATACACTGACTCACATGTATATAAAATAGAGAAAATATTAACATTTCCAAATATGTTACCAGGTAAGATAAATACAACATGGTAGATATCATCTAATCTCTAAAAGGAAAAAACAATAAATGAAGAAATAAGCCTTTTGAACTTCAACATTCTCATCCAACTTCACGAGATAGAAATTTCGGCAAGTCACCATACCACCTCAGAAAGTAGACTGAGGTGGTATGGTCATGTCATGAGAAGAGATGAACAGTATATTGGGAGGAGAGTGATGAAAATGGAGGTACAGGGAACGAGAAGGAGAGGGACCAAAGCGAAGGTGGATGGACTGTATCAAGGATGACCTTCGATCAAAGGGATCAACCGGTGATGAAGTGTGGGACAGAGGTAGATGGAGAACGCTGGCCAGAAACATCGACCCCACATAGAAGTGGGAAAAGATGCAGACAAAGAAGAAGAAGAAGAAGAAGAAGAAGAAGAAGAAGACCATATTAGAAAAAAAAATATTTATACAACTTCGAAATGAATAAAGATATATTATAAAATTTATGCAGATCCCCCAAAAATGATTTTATTATATTTCAGCAAAAACAAATTTCCCTGGAACCAGGACAAAAAATGTGTAACGACATAACGGGTAATTAGCTTTATCTTTTGCTGTGTCAAAATTATAACAGCAAAATGACATTTCACCCGACAATGCGCTACATTATTCTCAATTAAACATTATTCTAATGGCCGCCAAAGAGTTATGACATATTCACCGCGGGAAAAACTTGTCAGTTTTTATGGAACGAATAATATCATAGTGGTTATCAAGGGCCGACTGGGAATTATTTCAATGGCAATGTTTTAGAGAGACTGGGCGCTACACTCTCTCCAGGTGAAAGAGATGAGACAGAATGATGATAACGCTCAGCTGTGCTAATGAGATGTGTTGCCATGGAGGTGGGTGGTAATGATGAAAAATATTAGCAAGAAAATATGTTGCTGTGAGTTTATATATACTCTTATGTATGTATGTATGTATGTATGTATATGTATATATACACACATATACATATATATACATATACATATATATACATACATATAATATATATATACATACACACATATTATTTATATATATATATATATATATATATATATACACATATATATATATATATATATATATATATATATATATATATATATACACACATATATATATATACATATATATATATATACATATATATATATATATACATATATATATATATATATATATATATATATATATATAAATTTATATAAAGCCTCTATATATATATATATATATATATATATATATATATATATACTGTATATATATATATATATATATATATATATATATACTGTATATATATATATATATATATATATATATATATATATATATATATATATATATATATATAAAACATCAAATGCAGTCGTTTCTAGTCTACTACAGGACAAAGGTCTAAAATATATTCGTATTCATGTCTGTGGTTTAACCAGTTTCCATTACCACGCTGGCCAGCTGCTGATTGGTGATGGTGGGGAACTGTTGTCTGATCGCTCACAGCAGACGAACCTAGTACAGCTTTGCTGATCATTGCGGTATATACACAGTTTCACCGCGTTAAGGTATCCCTAATCAGGAAGGTATATATATATATATATATATATATATATATATATATATATATATATATATATATATATATATATATATATATACATTAAATAATCGGTTAAATGTACGGAAAATTGCCAACAAATCCCCCCAAAATGGCTAGGAAAGGTTTGTCTTCTGTTTCTGTTGATGCGGGGAATGACATACTAAAAGTCTACCGATATCAAAGTGCCTGAACGTTGTCAAATCCAAGATGACCGAGAACATGTCATTTATTACCTTATTTTTTGCCATAGAATGATGAATATGACTATGTTTCGGGGTCAAGGGATTTAATGGAAACAAGTGAAATTATCAGTTAATCATCACAACATAATGGAATCCCTTATAGCGTCTAAGATGACTGCTTATGCATTAAAATGCCTTTAATTGCCTGATTGTTTGCTATAGAATGGTAAATTTGATATCTATGCTAATGTTTTGGCTGCCAAAGAATGCTGTGGATATGGTGAAATCAATGATTGTGTATGATATTAGGACCATCAACCCCATAGTAAGTCAATGTGCTATACCCAACAGTAGTCTTCTAACCACTACAATATGAATGTGCATACATTATTTAATTGGTATTTTACATCAAAACTGAGATTGTCATAGAATGGTAGAGAAAAATGACGACAAACTAAACATTTTATAATCTATGAAGTAGGAGGGACTCTTCTGAATGAAGTGATTGAAAGGGAGGCATGAAGAGAAACATTTGAAGGACCATCTATTGCTAGTTTATTCACATGGGTTAAATTATTTAAAACAAACGAGTATTAATTTTACATTCCTTCTTTTTAGGTTTGAACATGGGTGCCCCTGACGTCAACCATCAAAAATGGCCAATCTCCAATGAACAAATCGAAGGTAAGGATGAAGCAGTTCAAATTCGTGAGAAGTTTACAAATGGAATTAATGCAGCGAGTGTTAAAAGAGGCGACAGCATTGTTGTGACAGCTAGCTGTGAAATTCATTCAGATTGCCGTAAGTGGTACAATAAACCACATGGAATAAATTCATTAATCACGAACAAAGATGAACCATCGCTGAAGAGAAGTCCACAGCTATCCATTGGACCATTTGACAGTACCTGCTCTTGGGGATAAAATGAAAAAATATCTTTGTGGTAAAAGTCTTTCATATATAAACTATAAATCTTAAAAAAAAGAGAAAGATAAATAAGAACAGTGTGTTTGAGTGTACTCTCAAGCAAGTGAACTCTACTCCAAGACAGTGGTTGGCCATGGTATAGAGGCTATGACACTACCCAAGAATAGAGAACAATGGTTTGATTTTGGAGTGTTTTTCTCATAGAAGAGCTGCTTCCCATAGCTAAAGAGTCTCCTATACCCTTAGCAAGAGGAAATTAGCTTATGAACAATTATAGTGCAGTAGTTAACCCCTTGAGCGAGGAAGAAATGTTTGGTAATCTCAGGGTTGTCAGGTGTATGAGGACAGAGGAGAATCTGTAAAGAATTGGCCAGACAATTTGGTGTATGTGTAGGCAAATGGAAAAGGGAAAATGAGCTTTAACCAGAGAGAAGTATTCAATGTACTTTTTCTAGCCAGGCAAAGTACCCAATAACTGTCTAGCGGTAGTATTTCAACAGGTGGCTGGTGCCTTGGCCAACCTACTACCTACATTAAACGAAGATTGAAAGAACATTATGGGAGACGGTCAAAATGACATAATGAGTACGAGGGAAAAAAAAAATTCCCATATTCTTCGATCGTATTTCATACGCGATCAGCATACAGATGAGGAGTCTCAGAAGAGGGAAATTATTGAAACCGCTGCGAGACTTATTAAAAGTGACATAAAACTGAAGTTCCCTATTACTGATTAATATCCTGGTACATATATGATGAAATTTGAGAGTGCCTTTGGGTATCCTTTCTTTCTTAAAGGCCGCTCATAATGAGAGGGGCAAAGAACAGTGACATTGCCCTATCAAGCAGGACAATGACCTAGAGACAGACAGTATATACATATGATCAACGCCAAAGCCCCCTCTCCACCCAAGCTAGGACCAGGGAGGGCCAAGTAATGGCTGCTGACGACTCGGCAGACAAACCTATAGGCTCCCCCATCGCCCCCACCCCCCTCCTTAGCTCACAAGGATAGTGAGGTTGCAGCGACCAAAGGAACAAACGAGTTTGAGCGGGACTCAAACATGTCTGGCAATCACCAGTCAGGGACGTTACCACATCGGTCACCACATCCTCAAATACTCTTCGCTTAATGCTGTATTTTCTGTTTGTGGAGAAGGATAAAAGTAAAAAGGTTGCATGAGTTGGCCACGCAATCATTCAGGCATTACATCCTCAAGCTGTTCTAGCCCCAGTACAGATAGATCTTATCTTACAGACACAATACCTGTATTGTTCAAGGTTCATTATAGATATGAAAAAGGTGGGGTTTCTTTAATCCTAAGTTCTGCGATTTGAAAAAAAAATAATCAGCTGTTGCTATAGATATCTTGGGTGAGAGTATTCTTTAGTGACAACGTACCACAATATTTTTACTATCGGTGGCAGAGGCTCCTTTTAAGGGTTAGGGATAATTGCTGCCTTGATTCTAGGTCGAAAAACAAGGCAAATCATTCCAAGACCGAGTGGGGTGTCTCGGAACCGAGATATGTTGACGAAACAAGGATTGATGAAGTTGACCATTGCTTTGCCAACTATGTTTGCCACTAGACAGTGTTTAAAAAAAAAATTGGAAATCACCAAACGAAATCAAACTGTAGATATCCTATGGGAACTTTCCTTAAGCTTTAAACAGGTAATCCAAACTGATCGGATATGATGCATATCATTCATTATTATCATTATTACTAGTTAAGCTACAACCGTAGTTGGAAAAGTAGGATGCTATAAGCATAAGGAATCCAACTTGGACAAAATTAAAATGAAATATTTTATGAATAGTAACGACATTAAAATATATCTTTCATATATATACTATAAAAAAAAGACATATTAGCCTGTTCATCATAAAACATTCGCTGCAAGTTTGAACTCTTAAAGTTCCCTCAATTCAACTACCTGATTACACATATCATTCTTTGACTTGGACATAGATGGAATAAAACTTCTAGAATACTGTGTAGTATTAGGCCTTATGATGGAGAAGGCATGACTATTAGAATTAATTACATACCTAGTATTAAGACCAGGATAGAACTTTCCAGGAAGATCTGAATGCAAAGAATAGTCAAGAGTTATGAAAAATTTTATGCAACCTGCATAACGAACTAATTGAATGACTGTGCCAGAGATTAATAACTAGGTCAGGAATAAGAAATTTAAGAGACGGTAAGTTCCTGTCCAACAAATGAAGATGAGATTCAGCACCCGAAGACCAGACAGGAGAACAATACTCTAAACAGGGAAAAATGAAGGAGTTTAAACACTTCTGAGGAATAGATTGATCACTGAAACCCTTAAAAGACTTTCTCAATAAAGAATTTTTGTGCAATATAAGAGACATATCAAATGTGTTTCTCAAAAGTAAATTTGCTATAATTTGCACCATGCACTAATTTTAGCTATATATCTATTAAAGGATTCAGCAACCCCAGATCTACATTCAGGAGGTGGAATTATACAAAGAGAGTAGCAGCATCTCCATATGCAACGAGGAGCTTGTTTTTTTATGCCAAACCACATGTCGTGTATATACAGTACCATGAAAAGTAATGAGCCAAGTACACTACCTTGAAGAACACCAGATATCACATTCATATACTCTCTATAGTGCCCATCAACAATAACTCTTTGTGATCTATTACTTAAAAAATCAATAATGATGCTAAGAAAAGACCACCCACTCCCAACTGTTTGAGTTTGAAAACAAGTCCTAATGATTAATACGGTCAAAAACCACTCTAAATTCAAGACCAATTATACAGACATCAAATCCACTATCACAGGATTTCTGTACAGCACTGAAGATTGTAAGAAGTGCATCACATGCTCCAAGACCTTAACAAAAGCCAAACCACAAACTTGGGAACAGGTGACTTCCTTCAGCAAACCTATTTAGACATTTTGCAAGAAGACGTTAAACATAATTAGATAATATGCGAGTGATGGAAATTGGGTGGTAATCGGGTGGATTGAGCAACCACAAACACATTTACACAATGGAGAAACATTACCGATTCCCCAACAAGTGAAAAAAAAACCTCTTCTTGTTAACTTGCATAGAATAACAGATAACTTGGAAGCTTAGAAATCTGCAGTTTTTGTAATAAACAAAGGAAAATACCATTTGGGTTTACACCTCCATAAGCATCAAGGTCCACCAAGAGTGCTTTAATTTCACAAGGCCGAAAAGCTAAAATAGTTAGTTAAGTCTCATGAAAATAGAGATGAGGAAGATCAAGTTTCTCATTACTCTGCTTACAGTCAACAGTCAAACACATCAAGGGTTGCCTTTTCCTAGGGACAATGAGTGACAAAGATATATGGTTTAAGTAAAGGAGGAACTGTTGCGTCTGCATCAAAGAGTGCAGATTTAATGATTGCCCACCACTCATCTTTCTGGGTTGTAGCCCACCACTCATGTTCATGGGTTGTACAAAAAAGGGTTTATTTTATGGTTAAATTGTATTCCTTTTCAGTTGAAGAATAAACTGTCTCACCAAAGGCTCTCAGCTGAGTATAGATATTTCAAGTCATACCTACTCTGTTGCCTTTCCAAAGATGATGGGCTTCTTGCTTCTTCAAATAAGCATGTCTACAATCATCATTGAACCAGGGTTTGTCTTGCATTTGGTACTTTAGCACACAAAAAGGGATAAACCTATCAATTATGTTGACCAGATTATCATTCACAAGAACAAACTCAACATTATTATACAATTGTGACCAATTGAAGTTTAAAATATCCCTCAAAATGGTATTCCAGTCTGCAAGAGATTTTATATAAATCTTAAGTGAGTATGACACATCAGGGACAGACAGCTCAGTCTTGTCTACTAATGAAATTAAGTCATGATCAGATGTCCAAACTGGAGAACCAACCTTACTTGTTATAATGCCAGGGGAGTCAGTGTATACTAGGTACAAGCAGTTACTAGTCATATGAATAGCTCCACTTTCAATTTTCTCACAGCCTGATTTAGAGACAAAGTCCACTCTCTTAAGCCATGGCGACCAGTAGAAGCAGAATTTAACCACTTTCTATGGTAAGCACTAAAATCCCCAACAAATACCTAAAGAGGAATTTCTATCATTTTGTATCTTAGCCATAATGGTAGGAAGACAATCGAAGATACAATAATACCTGTCTGGATTCCAGTAGATCAGACACAAATAAAAGTTGTTATGCCAGCTACAAACTTTTATTACCTGAAGCTCATGAAATCTGCATTCGTAGCAGGACTTATGTGAAGCAGGGTACTAGTCAGTCCTAATATACACCCAGATCAGTCTTCTATTATGTATCTGCCTATGATCGATTGTACTCGGGTAACAATAGCTGTATTCACAATGATTTTTATTCATAAGTAAGCAGCAATACGTGGCATTACACCAATAACTTTTGACTATTCCCCAAAATGAAATGCAAATGAGACCATCGTTGAGGTACTTCAATACAGCCATACAAAAGTAATCATTCTCATGTTGGGTTGACTTCACACACTTATAGAACAGGACTGAAAGAGATTCTACAGGTGGTATATGGTGAAAACTCAGTGGAACATATGACAAATGTGTTTCAAAGCCAGATAAATCACAGCTAGCTTACACCCTCAATGACAATTTGAAAGATGCAGGTGAAGTTTAAATGAAACCATTACTCAGACTCTTTATTACACAGAGAACCATGGAAGAAGGCAAGCCGTTATGTAGCAATAGCTAAATCGTATACAGATTTTACTATTCGACATTATGGGGAAGTAATAGTAGTTTCTGATGGATATATTGGTGGTCCATCAATCAAAGACAGCACTCACCAAAGGTATTTAGGGCAGAAAATTCACCCCATGGCCAGATTCACTGCCACAATAGGTTGTTGGCAAAAAGAAAAAAAAAAAGATTTTTTTTTTCTTTTTAGTCAGGGGATAGCAGCAACCAAGACCTAATTGATCGGATCAGTGGTGAACTGAGGAAAAGAGGATGCCAAGTCATCAACTACCCTTGGAATACTGACGTAGATATTGCTAATGCTGCAGTTGAAGCCTCCTATTACCATGCAACTATTTTGATAGGGGATGACACAGACCTCTTAATTCTGCTCATTATTATACACCGCCTAAGGGCAAAGACTTTTATTTTTGG
>NC_090752.1:44621450-44623950 GCF_036898095.1 Palaemon carinicauda
CGAAGGAGTGAAGGTAAAAGTGGAAGAGAAAAAGAGGGCTTTTGAAGAATGGCTGCAGAGTAATAGTATAGAGAAGTATGAAAAATATAGAGAGCAAAAGGTGGAAGTAAAGCGCAAGGTACGTGAGGCAAAGAGGGCAGCTGACCTGAGGTGGGGTCAGGGACTGGGTCAGTCATATGAAGAGAATAAGAAGAAGTTTTGGAAAGAAGTGAAGAGAGTAAGGAAGGCCGGCGCAAGAATTGAAGAGACAGTGAAAGATGGAAATGGAAGGTTGTTAAAAGGAGAGGAGGCAAGGAAAAGGTGGGCGGAATATTTTGAAAGTTTGCTGAATGTTGAGGATGATAGGGAGGCAGATATAATTGCGGTTCCAGGTGTTGAGGTGCCAGTGATGGGAGATGAGAATGAGAGAGAGATTACAATAGAGGAAGTGAGGAGAGCACTAGATGAAACGAGAGTAGGAAAAGCATCGGGTATGGATGGTGTGAAAGCTGAGATGTTGAAGGAAGGGGGTGTGACTGTACTTGAATGGTTGGTGATATTGTTTAATGTGTGTTTTGTGTTGTCAATGGTACCAGTAGATTGGGTCTGTGCATGTATTGTACCACTATATAAGGGTAAGGGAGATGTGCATGAGTGTTGTAATTCAAGAGGTATTAGTTTGTTGAGTGTAGTTGGAAAAGTGTATGGTAGAATACTGATTAATAGGATTAAGGATAAAACAGAGAATGCAATCTTGGAAGTACAGGGTGGTTTTAGAAGAGGTAGGGGTTGTATGAATTAGATTTTTACAGTTAGGCAGATATGCGAGAAATATTTAGCAAAAGGTAAGGAGGTGTATGTTGCATTTATGGATCTGGAGAAAGCATATGATAGAGTTGATAGGGAAGCAATGTGGAATGTGATGAGGTTATATGGAGTTAGTGGAAGGTTGTTGCAAGCAGTGAAAAGTTTCTACACAGGTAGTAAAGCATGTGTTAGAATAGGAAATGAGGTGAGCGATTGGTTTCCGGTGAGAGTGGGGCTGAGACAGGGATGTGTGATGTCGCCGTGGTTGTTTAACTTGTATGTTGATGGAGTGGTGAGAGAGGTGAATGCTAGAGTGCTTGGACGAGGATTAAAACTGGTAGGCAAGAATGATCATGAATGGGAGGTAAATCAGTTGTTGTTTGCAGATGATACTGTACTGGTAGCAGACACAGAAGAGAAGCTTGACCGACTAGTGACAGAATTTGGAAGGGTGTGTGAGAGAAGGAAGTTGAGAGTTAATGTGGGTAAGAGTAAGGTTATGAGATGTACGAGAAGGGAAGGTGGTGCAAGGTTGAATGTCATGTTGAATGGAGAGTTACTTGAGGAGGTGGATCAGTTTAAGTACTTGGGGTCTGTTATTGCAGCAAATGGTGGAGTGGAAGCAGATGTACATCAGAGAGTGAATGAAGGTTGCAAAATGTTGGGGGCAGTTAAGGGAGTAGTGAAAAATAGAGGATTGGGCATGAATGTAAAGAGAGTTCTATATGAGAAAGTGATTGTACCAACTGTGATGTATGGATCGGAGTTGTGGGGAATGAAAGTGATGGAGAGACAGAAATTGAATGTGTTTGAGATGAAGTGTCTGAGGAGTATGGCTGGTGTATCTCGAGTAGATAGGGTTAGGAACGAAGTGGTGAGGGTGAGAACGGGTGTAAGAAATGAGTTAGCGGCTAGAGTGGATATGAATGTGTTGAGGTGGTTTGGCCATGTTGAGAGAATGGAAAATGGCTGTCTGCTAAAGAAGGTGATGAATGCAAGAGTTGATGGGAGAAGTACAAGAGGAAGGCCAAGGTTTGGGTGGATGGATGGTGTGAAGAAAGCTCTGGGTGATAGGAGGATAGATGTGAGAGAGGCAAGAGAGCGTGCTAGAAATAGGAATGAATGGCGAGCGATTGTGACGCAGTTCCGGTAGGCCCTGCTGCTTCCTCCGGTGCCTTAGATGACCGCGGAGGTAGCAGCAGTAGGGGACTCAGCAGTATGAAGCTTCATCTGTGGTGGAAATGTGGGAGGTTGGGCTGTGGCACCCTAGCAGTACCAGCTGAACTCGGCTGAGTCCCTGGTTAGGCTGGAGGAACGTAGAGAGTAGAGGTCCCTTTTTTGTTTTGTTTCTTGTTGTTGTCGGCTACCCCCCAAATGGGGGAAGTGCCTTTGGTATATGTATGTATGTATATATATATTATATATATATTATGTATATATATATTATATATATATACATATATATATATATATATATATGTGTGTGTGTGTGTGTGTGTATGTGCCTATAGAAATCACGACGACTGATACTCGGTGAAGCACAGAATATATATTATAGCCATAAAAGGAAAAGGGAAAAGACTTATCGCAGCTGGTATTTTCGTCTTATGATACATCACCGGTATGTCAATTATAAGAGAAAAATACCAGCTCCAATTAAGACGTCTGGGACTTTCCTTTCGTTGCTAAAATACACACAAATACAAACACACAC
>NC_090752.1:44628950-44636450 GCF_036898095.1 Palaemon carinicauda
TTGTTAACTTGTGCAAAATAACAAATAATTTTGGAGATAAGAAATCTGCTGTCTTTATAAAAAACAAAGGAAAAATACCATTTGGGTCTACACCTCCATAAGCATCAGGGTCCATCAACAGAGCTTTAATTTCACGAGATCAAAAAGCTTAACTAGTTAGTTTAGCCTCAGGAAAACAGGAATGAGGAAGTTCAAATTTTTCATTACTCTGTTTACTGTCAAAAACAGAAGTCTAAAGGGTTGCCTTTTCCTTTGGACAGTGAGAGACTGAGCCATCTGGTTTAAGTAAAGGAGGAATTGTTGCATCAACACTAAAGAGTGCAGATTTAAGGGAAGACCACCATTCATGTTCCTGAGTTGTACCAGAAAGGGTTTGTTTTATGGTTAAATTGTAATCCCTTTCAGTTGAGGCATAAGCTCTTTGAGTAAAAGCTCGGAGCTGAGAATAGTTATTCCAGGTCCAATCTGATCTGTTACCCTTCCAAAGATGATAGGCCTCCTGCTTCTCCAAATAAGCACGTCTACAATCATCATTGAACCACGGTTTGTCCTTCATTCGGTACCTTAGCACACGAGAAGAGATACGCCTATCAATTACGTTGACTACATTCACATTCAAAGGGACAACAGGATCTACACTACTATATAATTGTGACCAATTCAAGCACAAAAGATCACGCAAAATCCCATTCCAGTCTGCTTGGGATTTCATATAAATTTTACGAGAGTATGATACATCAGAGACAGGCTGCTCAGTCTTCACTACTAATGAAATCAAGGCATGATCAGATGTCCCGACTGGAGAACCAACCTTACTAGTTATAACGCCAGAGGAGTCAGTGTATACGAGGTACAAGCAATTGCCAGACCTGTGAGTAGCTTCATTTATGATTTGCTCACAGCCTGATTCAGAGGCAAAGTCTAAAGCTCTTAAGCCATGGCGATCGGTAGGAGAGATAGAACTTAACCACTCCCTATGGTGAGTATTAAAATCACCAGCAAAGACAAAAGAAGCCTTTCTATCATCTTCTTGTATCTTAGCCATAATGGTAAGAAGACAATCGAAGATGGAATCATCCATGTCTGGATTCCGGTAGATGGAACACAAATAAAAGTTGTTATGCCTGCCACAAACTTTTATTACCTGAATCTCATGACATCCACATTGGTAGCAGGACTTATGAGGAGCACGGTACTCAGTCCTAAATATATATATATATATATATATATATATATATATATATATATATATACATATATATATATATATACATATATATATATATAATATATGTATGTATATATATATATATATATATATATATATATATATATATATATATATATATATATATATATATATAGAGAGAGAGAGAGAGAGAGAGAGAGAGAGAGAGAGAGAGAGAGAGAGAGAAACTTGAATGTTCCGTAACTTACATTCATTTGATTTTTAAGCTTATATTTCATCTTTTTATTATGATAATTTTCCTTGTTATCTTAACTTAAAATCAACGAAAATTTCACTTGTCAATAGAAGCGGGGTAGTAGGGTAAAAGTGCAAATGGTGATACAAGCAACAGATTTGGCACGAGAACTCTTATTATCCCCATAAATCAAAATTAATCTCCGGCCACCTCAACATGTGGCTATTTATAAGATGGCTACCACTTTTGCTCTATATTTCAAATACTTTCATTACATAAACCTGCAAAAGTTGCATACTGTCCACATAACGATAGTGAAATCAGATTTGGGTGGTCTTACTGTCATTAAGAGATAAACTGAAAACATCTTTCCAATATAGTCACCATGCTTCCAAAATGGCTGCTAAAGATATAAATGCTTATATTTCTTCATAGATACCAATATGTTTCGTGTATCAATCAGTTTTAGCAAGTGCAGCTGTAGAGAACTGTGCGGTTGAGTACAGACTTGTAGCACTTGCACCTGCCATGGCATTCCTTCTTGCAGCCAATACGGAAACTAGGCACCATCAATCTGTTGCCATCTCCAGTGTTTTGGCCCGGGCAAAACTGAATGACATATCAAAGACTAGCTCTAAATATTTAAAAAGGCAGCTCTCTTGCAATGCTCTCTTATGAGTTGCCCTTGTGGGGGAATGCAATCATAAGCTCTTTGCTACCTTGAAAAGAGATAAAGTCTAGCCTCATTTACATTTATAGTAAGTACTATTGTCGTACATTAGCACCACAAACTTCAATGAATTGCAAGTCTTCATCTTCTACAACTGGTGGTGATGAACTTGAATTTGGTGAGGGTGGGTGTAGCACGCTAAAACACAGTCCACGTTTGCCATGCCGACTTCTTGCCCTTTCCATGAAGGACAGACAATGTGCCACACCCACTAAATGTATAGAAAACGGGAAGGCCCGAGGGCTTTGGTTTTATGGTTTATGGCAGATAGATTTTAATGGATAGGTATCAATCTCTCGTCTTTTCCTCTTCCGAATTTATTCCATAGTTTGTTCAAACCATTTTCTTCCATGCTAGAAGCTGCAATGCAGACATCATCAGTGTCTGAACTACATATTATTGCACTTAAAATATCTACATCCTTTGGAGCATACGCAACTCATTTTTTGACTCCTAAGATGTCTGATATTTTTCCTGTTACCGAGAAGAGGTTCATTTTCCATATGTTGGAGAATTGGTAATATTACTCAATTGGGTAAATGTGTTCGTGGTAGCTCCTAGCCTTGCTGATAACTGAGCAATTTCCATAACTTCCATATTATCTAAAGTTTTAGAAAATTTTCGACAAACCGTCGAAATAGGTATGCTGAAAGTAATCATGTTCCCAAATTAGCAGTTTGACTTTCGCAGGGGCTTTGAAGCGTGCGATACCCTTCTAACAATTTCCAACACTGTACTAAAATCCCTAGATTGTAGTCACGAAGTTAGTATGATTGGCCTTGATTTCGATGCAGCTTTGGACCGTATCAGTCACGAGACCATTGTTTTCAAACTTGAAACTGTTTGGAGTAGATGGGCACTTTATTAACATGGTTGTTGAATTTCTAAGTAAAAGATTGCAGTGTAGTTGCTGATGGAAACCATAGTGACTATAGGAATGTAATAACTGGTGATCCTCGGGCTCAGGGTAGCGTTTTTGACCAATTACTTTTCATACTATATACGCATGAAGTTTCGTTTGGCCAAGAAAACAAGATAGTTGCATATGCAGATGATACAATTTTTTTGATAAATTCCTACTCCTGAATGTAAACTTAGGGTTGCTGTATCCCTTAAAATTAGTGCATGGGGCAAATTATGAGAAATGAAGTATTGATACAAGTAGGTCAAAGACGGTGGCTCCTCAACACCCAGATGTCTGCTTTGACAATGTCGCTATAACTATATGCAATTCATTCAAAATTTTAGGTGTGATTCTTGATTTGAAATTCACATCTGAGAAACGCATTCGGTCTGTTTCTTCGCCAATTGCCCAAAAATTGGCTTAGTCAGAAAGTACTTTAAGATTTTCGGAATCAATCTACCCTGAGTATATCTTTCAACTCTTTAATCGCCTTCGTCAAATGTCGTTGTTTATTAATTAGTCTGTGAGCAACTGTACACAAAAACTACAGTACTGATTTTGACCAAACTTGGTAGTCATGTTGGGTATGACCCAAGGATGAATCAGTATCATTTTCGATAAAGTACATCACAATACAAGTACGCAGCAGTACTTTGAAAATAATCGTAATGTTAAGTAAATGGCAAACATTTTGCTAGTTTTATATTTTTTTTCTTATTGTGAACAACTTTACCCTAAACTACAGAGCCAATAAAAAAAATTGGTGGGCAAGTGGAATATGAGCCAAGGACAAATCCAATATATTCTAAAGAAAATAATCTAAACACAAGAACGCACTGAAGTTAAAAGCAAAATTAGACTGCTCGGCGTGGCGAAAGAATGCTCTATACTGATTGCCCCTCAAGTTTAGAGTACTGTTATTCTGTCTGGTCCTTAACTCCTGCTCTCATTTTAATCTGATGGATAGACACTTGGGTCTAGTAAAATCCTCATTCTTGATCTGGATATTAATATCTGACGCAGTTATTCAGTTACTTCTGTATGTATGTTGCATAAGATTTTTCATAATTCAGATCATCCATTGCATTCTGATCTCCCCAGACTATATCATCCGATTGCATGCGTATTATTAAATACGCAGTTCGAACTACAAGCCATGCTTTTCCATCAAAAGGAACAACACTACACAATATTCTAGAAGTTTTATTCTAGCAATGATCACATTGTGGAATGATCGTCCTAATCTGACGGTGGAATCGGTGGAACTTCAGAAGTTCAAACGTTTTGTAAAATCTTCTGTTGAAATGGTTGACATACGTCTTATGAATAGTCTATTTTAACGTGGTTACTGATCCTAGAATACTTATATTTTTCATTCATTATTTACAGTATATATAGTTTATTTGCGAACTAATTTTCCTTACCGGGATTCTTTTCCTGTTGGAGCCCTTAACTTATCATAACCTGCTTTTCCAACCAAGGTTGTAGTTTGGCTAGTAAGAATAACAGAATATTGAATAAGGCTGCTGAATCTACACCTCCTGGTCTTCACTTTAATCGTTGACCATTATTGCATTGGTTTTATGGATACTGGCTATGCAGACCAGCGTATGGACCTATGCGGCCATTTAGAACCCTAGCACAAGGGTAAAACCCTAGAATTTACATTATAAGGTAAAAGTTAGAAGAGGTTAAACAGCAAGAAGGAATATAGGAAGTGGGAACCGAGGTAGAGTAGAAGGATATAAAGCAAGTGCAGCTAGTTGCTGAAGAAACGCTGAAAAGCTCTAAGTAATGCCCACACAGCACCGTCAGAGGTGCACTGGGGCCACAAACCCACTAACGAGATGACCAATATTGCTTCTTGTCTTGTACACCTTTAGATCACACTGTTACTAATCTCTAGCCCAATAACTATTTTCAGGTTTCCTAAACCAATCTGATATATAAAAACCTCTTCATATTTCTCGAAAAATAGTTGCCGTTTGGGGAAAAACAGAGAGCTGCAATAAAGAGTTAGTCAATGTCAGTGCGAGCGAAAAATATCCCGGAGTACTCCAAAAGTAATAGGTCAGTACTACATAACTCTTTTATTTTCCAAATACTTCAATTGGTTAACAATGTGTTTGTGTATCATACTACAACTTGTGACTTATAACTGATTATTTATCAGGTAATTATTAGTTCAATACTTTAGGGAAATTCAATTTGTTCAGCATACTAATGTAAGAACATTTAAATAAATCGATTTTATGTGTAATTTTGGTTATAATAACATTTAAGCTCCGTGAAAATACACAAATCTCACGAAATACTCAAGTGTTTATTGACAGAACTGATATTTCATGTATGACTTGAAATACAGTGTGTTTAAGATATTTCGAATTTTAGCTCTGAAACTCTAAAATAAATCAGTTTTTTATTCACCAAGTCTATCTATTGTAAGGGGAATCTAAAAATCATTCGCGCGCAAGTACACACATACATACACACCCACACACCCACACACACACACATATATATATATATATATTATATATATATATATATATATATATATATATATATATATATATATACACAGTGTATATATATATATTATATATATATATATATATATATATATATATATATATATATATATATAATGTGTGTATAAAGCACGCACATAAAAATCCTGCTGAAGGAATAAGCTATCAAAGACAAAATCTCTGTTGAGCAGTGTTTCCTTTCACATGACTTTTCCCTTTTTACGTAACTCCTTTGAAATTGGTCGCGCAATGGGACATCTGACTTAAGAATTTTGAATTCATTAAATCAACAGTCCCAATACGGTTCCGTCGAGCATTACTGGTTATGGTTAGAGCCTAAGTTATATAGTCTAACATGCCTATGTCATTCGTACCTCCGCCTCTCACGAAAATTACGGCTGGCTCAATGAATACAGCGTCAATCGAATGCTCCATCGAATATGATAAGTTTCTTATTTGATCAGAAAATATTTCATTGGATAAACGAATTCATTTTCGTTGCCCAAAGATAGACTATTTTATTCATGACTTTCTGCGTTGGCTGTATGTATATGGAGAAGGTTGGAAGTCTGTGAATTAATTATTCATTAATCAAATATTCCGAAAAGTTAGTTCGCTTTTCGTGAGTTGAAGGAACGGTATTAGCCGAAGATCTGATTAGAGGATGATTATTATTATTATTATTATTATTATTATTATTATTATTATTATTATTATTGTTGTTGTTGTTGTTGTTGTTGTTACTAGCCAAGCTAGAGCCCTAGTTAGAAAAGCAAGCTGCTACAAGCCAAAGGGCTCCAACAGGGAAAAATAGCCCAGTGAGAAAAGGAAATAAGGAAATAAACGATATTACAAAAAATTAACAATAAAATATTTTAAGAACAGTAACATCAACAAAGATATGTCATATATAAATTATAAGACTTATGTCAGCCTGTTCAACATAAAAACATTTTCAGCAAGTTTAAACTTTTGAAGTTCTACTGACTCAACTCAACCATTAAAAATTTCTTCCTCGTAAAGACTTTTGTTCATCTACAGCTGTTGGACAGGACCAAAGGATACGTTAAAGAAACAGGGAAGTTAGGTGGTAAGACACCGACGAGAATGGGAAGTAAAATCCAGAGGACTCTTCCATGAATATTTAGTAAAGCTTACAGCATTACACACAGGACACACTGTCAATAGTAATAACCCTACCAAGGTATGGAATCAATGTGTATTTACCATTGTGTTAATTTTCTCTCAAACAATTATATCAATTAGTACGAGGATATGGAAAAATGAAATATGATGAAAATCTCTGCAGGATGAAGCTACTGAAATATAAAAATCCCAATTTTATGGCAATAAGAAAATATCATTGAATGGACACTTGAAGATGAAAATCTCAACAGTTAAAAGATATGGCAAGATGAAAATTAACGAGGATTAATCCAGTATAAGGAAAAAAGGACAGATCTCACGAGTCTTGAGTTACAACCCAAGGAGCAAGGCTGTGAAAGACGATACCCCAACACCCATTACGTCCAGCTCTCTTCAACCTAAACTATCAGTAAAAGGGACAGCTGCTGTCCCACTTCAAGGTCTCATACTATCTGTAGGCATTCTGGACAGCCAGCTCTCCACAGCCCACAGATATGGAAAAGAGAGAGAGAGAGAGAGAGAGAGAGAGAGAGAGAGAGAGAGAGAGAGAGAGAGAGAGAGAGAGAGAGAGAGAGAGAGAGTTTACACACACACACACACACACACACACATATATATATATATATATATATATATATATATAGAGAGAGAGAGAGAGAGAGAGAGAGAGAGAGAGAGAGAGAGAGAGAGAGAGAGAGTATGTGTGTGAATTAAAATTTATCAACAGATGCTATACTTTCTTTTTCCCCTTATATATATATATAT
>NC_090752.1:44641450-44646450 GCF_036898095.1 Palaemon carinicauda
CTCTTGGTAAGATGCAATTAAGGAATCATTGACAATAGGGATATTTACTGATATAATTATATAACATTATTAGGGTCTAAAGCATACATACACATGTATAAAATATGTATTTACATATACACACAAACTATATATATATATATATATATATATATATATATATATATATATATATATATATATATATATACATACACAGTATATCTTACCCCACAGTATATATATATATATATATATATATATATATATATATATATATATATATATATATATATATATATATATATATATAGTACACAAAAATAAAATACATGCAGATATACAAAATTTGTTAATATATATATTTATATATATATATATATATATATATATATATATATATATATATATATATATATATATATATATATACATGCACACAAATGTAATAAGACACTCATACATATATATATACATATATATATATATATATATATATATATATATATATATATATATACATACACACAAATGTAATAAGACACTCATACATATATATATACATATATATATATATATATATATATATACATATATATATATATATATATATATATATATATATATATATATAATTACATACATAGTACACTTAGATATATAAAACTATATACACACATGCCCGCGCGCACACACGCAATATATATATATATATATATATATATATATATATATATATATATATATATTATATATATATATATATATATATATATATATATATATATATATATAAATTAAAGTTTTTATTCTTGAGTTCATCTGTGCTGGGGGAACGCAAACCATAAAACTTATATGTTTCTTTTGATATGATATTTTTAATGGGAAGTAATCTCCCGTCGGAAGTTAACGGTCTCGTCTCTATCAAAGAAGAGCTATTGTTCGTCATTCGAGATTTTATTGCTCTAGCTCCTCGTTATTATCTCTCATTTTCAATTTATATTTCTATTTCCACTTTTACGTCCGTCCCCGCCGGCTTGTTTCCTGTGTGACACGAGTAAAGAAAAAAATGGTTAAATATATAAAATTTATATATATATATATATATATATATATATATATATATATATATATATATATATATATATTTATATATATATATATATATATATATATTATTACGACTAGCGAATTACGTAAATTCCCGAGCTCCCCAACTCACCTACTTTATATTACATAATATGATACACAAGAGAATACCTCAGAGCTCTGAGAATAATACGCAACTCCCAGATGTTAATATCCCAGACGTTAATATATACGAACACTGAATATATAAAGATCTCTAAGTTACACTCCAAACCAAACTGCGTCATTACTTTACTTTTAACAGGAACTATTCTAAAAATAAACCTCTTAGGTTCTATGTCATGGGATGCGAGCAAGTTACTACGTTAATTATTGCTTCTTCTGTAGCCTCTTTCTTCATTATACTCCCAGTCGTCATACACCTGGTAGGAACGACAGTTGGAACGTCATACCCGAGGGGTGTTTATGACTGATAATATTATAATCTTCACTCAGCGAAGCGGCTCTTATCAAGTTTCTCTCACCTCTCTTTCTCAAGTACATTCGAATATTTTCAGGAATTCCTCCTAAATATTGCTCCAGCAATCCCAGTTCTTCCAAATCAGCCATTTCTCTCATCTTGGTAGCCTCTATCCATCTCTTAAAACATCGTCGTACCTGATAAGCGTAATCCAGGAAAGTCATTTTCTCGTCCTTCAGCAAACTTCGGAAACTTTCATTTTAGTTATCGGGGTCATCTGATACAATGCAACACACTCCTCTTAATTTCTTGATACTCCTTTTCCTGGTCCTGAGACAAGGTAAGATACACACTGCGTCCTCTTCCAATAAGGACACTCTGCAATAACACAGGCCGTTTATCTTCTGGTCATTCCATCGGCGACGTGACAGTTTCAAAACTATCAAAGA
This sequence comes from Palaemon carinicauda, assembly GCF_036898095.1. NCBI lineage: Eukaryota > Metazoa > Arthropoda > Malacostraca > Decapoda > Palaemonidae > Palaemon > Palaemon carinicauda. Next base: position 44,643,428 of record NC_090752.1, read on the forward strand.
ACTCGTCGGAACCTTCTTCCGTGAATTTCGGGATCAACCTCTGTGCCTTTGCCACACCAAATGCGGGATCATGCATAGCAGGGGTCATACCTGTCTGAGTTGACGACAACCTTGAACGAGCATTCAACAGTTCCAATTCCTTGGTATGTCTTGCAATTTCTCTTGCCTCTTCTCTCTCTCTTTCTTCCGATTCCCTTGCATGTCTTGCAATTTTTCTTGCTTCTTCTCTCTCTCGCTTTCTTCTCGTCTTGCAATTACTCTTGCCTCTTCTCAACCAAAAAATATATATTAATACTAGCTAATTACGTAACTTCCCAAGCTCACAAACTCACCTGCTTTAAATTACGAAATCTGATACACAAGAGAATACCTGCAAGCTCTGTGAATAATACGTATCTCCAAGACATTAATATACATCAACACTGAATATCTAAAGGTCTCTTTATGTTAAAACTCAAAACCAAGCTTTTCGCACTTGTTGGAGAATTGGTAAAGATTCCATAATTTCCATATTATCTAAAGTTTTTGAACATCTTTTGGCAAAACTTCTTAATAAATTTTCTGAAGGTAATCATATGTTCCCTAGTTTGCAATTTGGTTTTCGTAAAGACCTTGGAGTATGTGATGTCCTTCTTAAAATCTCCAATGCTGTACAGAAATCCCTTGATTGTGGTCAGGAAGTTTGTATGATTGGCCTTGATTTTAGTGCTGCCTTTGACCGTGCTAATCATACGGCCCTTGTTTTCAAACAAACAGTTGGGAGTGAGTGGGTCATTTCTTAGCTTTATAATTGAATTTCTAATTAATAGATCTCAAAGAGTTGTCATCGATGGGCACCATAGTGAGTATAGTTATGTGATAACTGATGATCCACGGGATAGTGTTCTTGGCCCATTACTTGTCATAATAAATTTATATACACATGCCATGTGGTTTGGCCTAGAAATTAAGCTTGTTGCACATGCAGATCTCTTTGCAATAATTCCATCTCCTGAATGTAGATCTGGGGTTGTTGAATTCCTAAATAGAGATCTAGCTAAAATTGGTGCATGGTGCAAATTATGGGGTATGGAGTTGTATCGTCTGGGATGATATTTATTCATATACTTATCTATTGTTTATTGTTTAAAATGTCATATATTGTTTTAAAATGCTGTATTTTGATTGTAGAATGTTTAATATGGTTAAGACTAAAATATTTGTAATTTAAAGGACTGCAGTTCTGTGGATTTCTTGTTGTGCGCTGCCGAGTCTGGGTAGCGGAGTTCAGGTGAGACGAGTGTTTTCAAGACGGTTGTCTTGTTATGAACACTCGCCGTCCGAGACATACCCACTGTCTGGAAGGGTTATTGCTTACTTGTGTTAAGAGGAAATGGGGATGGATTATTGGTGTCCAGTGAAAGGCTTGGAGAGAAAATGTGTTAGTACTTAACTTTATTATAATATATCAAATGATTGTTTCCGGTGTGGTGTTATTCTTAGAGTAATTGTGTGGTAATGCTTGGTAGTAACTACCTAGTTTACTACCTTTCTCGTTTCCGTTCAATATGTTTGTAAGTTTATAATGTTAAGTTAGCTTTAAAGTTTTTGTAATTATTAGTAATAGATAGTTGTTCTATTTATGCTCACGCAATTTACTGCTATTTTTGTTTAATGCTTTGTACTGCTATCTTTGTTTATGCTTCAAGTTTATTTGAATTACTTAATTATCATTATGGTTTGTGCTTTCCAAGAATAGTTTTGTGAATTGTAGTTTTTTCACTTAATAATATTTATTTAGGATTTTTTTTAAGTATTTCGTATTACTTATGTTTCAGGTTGAAACATATCAATAAAAAAGTATTACAACATTTTTCGTGACTTTCACTGCACATCCAACAAAAGTTGAATCCTAACAAAACTCAGAGTATGATTGCAATTAGGTCAAAGGCCGTGGCTCCTCAACATCCAGATGCTCAGCATTGATAATGCTTCTTTAACTTTAAAATTTTAGGTGTGATTCTCGACAGCAAATTTACTTTTGAGAAACACATTAGGTCTTTGTCTTCTTCAATTGCACAAAAAAATTGGATTATCTAGAAAGCCTTTTAAGATTTTCAGTAATCAATCTATTCAGAAGAATTAATCTAATTCTTTCATTCTACCTTGTTTCAAGTATTGCTCTTCTGTCTGGTTTTCAACTGCTGATTCTTACCTTAATTTGTTGAACAGGAACTTACGGTCTATTAAATTTCTTATTCCTGATCTAGATACTGATCTTTGGCACTGCCGTTTAATTAGTTCATTATGCATGTTGCATAAGATTTTTCATAATTCTGACCATCCTTTACATTCAGATCTTCCTGGACAGTTCCACCCTGTTCGTAATACTAGGCATGCGGTTAAATCTAATAGTCAGGCCTTCTCCATCATGAGGCTCAATACTGCAAAGTATTCTAAAAGTTTTATTCCAGCTGTGACCAAGTTGTGGAATGATCTTCCTAATCAGGTAGTTCAATCAGTGGAACTTCAAGAGTTCAAACTTGCAGTAATGTTTTTATGTTGAACAAGCTGAGTTAAGTCAATTTATAGTCTATATATGAATTACCTGTTTTAATGTTGTTAATGTTTTTTCTAATATTTCATTTTAATTTTTCACTGCTTATATCGTTTATTTAATTGTTTCCTCTCCTCACTTTGCTATTTTTCCCTGTCGGAGCCATTGGGCTTATAGCGCCTGCTTTTCCAACTAGGGCTGTAGCTTGGCTTGTAATAATAATAATAATAATAATAATTACTTTACTTTTAACGGCTATTCTAAAATCAACCTCTTACTTCGGTTCTAAGTCAGGGGTTACGAGCAAGTTACAGAGTTAATTATTGGTGATCGAAATAACACACACTTTACAAAAATATATATATTCTATAAAAAAAAATAACAATTCAACAGTAATACCAAAAATAAATAACTCGAAATGTAAATCTGAACTAGACCTTAAACAGACAACAATGATACTTCATAAAAATTATACAATCACTTGTTT
>NC_090752.1:44651450-44653950 GCF_036898095.1 Palaemon carinicauda
AAGAATCCCCTGACAGTGGGATCCATTTTTAAATTTAAGGATTCTCTCCCCGATTTCATGCGTTCTTCGGTGGTTTAAGTGTTTAATTGTCCGAGATGTAATCTCGGAAATTATGTGGTTCCACAAAAAGACTGCTGAAAGTTCGCATAGATGCTCATCGGGGAGTTAGTCATAGAACTGGAAGTGTGCTCAACACAAGAGAATTCTCAAACATCAGAGAACACACATCCAAATGTAAGACTAATTTTTCAATTTAAAAATCTTAAAATCGTCGCTCAAGCACCAAGCAACTCCTCTCTGCTAATGTTAGAATCGTTAGTAATTAAAGAGCAGACTCATCTACTAAATAGCCAATTATCCTCTGTTCCCCTCCATATCGCTAAAAACGGTGAATTTGGAATTTGCTTTCTGAGTACTGTCCTTCAGAAAGTTAATTAGTTCTCTGGTTCAGTCAAGACAGGTTGGTCTCTTAAGACAATTTTTTTTTTTTTTTGTGTGTGTGTATTTCATTTTTAATATACTTTTCTTTTACGTACTTCATTTGATTTACTGTTTATAATTGTATCTTTATGTATAATTCTAATTTTAAACTGCTTTGTTATCTATAATATTACTGAGTTTTACTTATGATATTTTATATGTCTTTTGTAGCCTTGTTAATGGGACGAGTCCCGAAACGTCGGCACCAATAAATATGAGAGATGTTGTCCAGACACTTCGTTCTCCTCTTTATTCTATATATATATATATATATACATATATATATATATATATATATATATATATATATATATATATATATATATATACATGTGCATATATATATACATATATATATATACACTGTATATATATATAAGAGAGAGAGAGAGAGAGAGAGAGAGAGAGAGAGAGAGAGAGAGAGAGAGAGAGAGAGAGAGAGAAAAATCTTGTAGATGGATAAAAGGACAAGTTAATTAGTTGCGTACTTTTCCTGGTCCCTTCCTTTTGTTCTTTTCTTGGTTTCTTTCATTTCTTGTAGCAGCCGTGATGAGTTTTCTATTTTTCCCCGACTCTCAACACTGGGCAGTAATTTTTTCCCTTATTTCATTTTTTTCCCCAACCTACCATTCTCTTTCCCCGCAGTATGTGATATGAAGAGCTCTCTTCCAAAGATAGCTGGATTTTTTCCTAAAAGGTAGAGTAGTGTTTTGCCCGTTTGTATGTATGCTGTTTATGGCTTAAGACGGAAAATTATATATATATATATATATATATATATATATATATATATATATATATATATATATATATATATATATTTAAACACGCACAGACTAACATTATACATATATACATATAAATATAAATATATATATATATATATATATATATATATATATATATATATATATATATATATATATATATATATATATATATATATATATTTATATTATTACCAGATGACATGCTTCTGTTTAGTGATTCCTGAGAGGAACTACAAAAGATGATAGAAGACTTGACTAGAAAAGAAGAATCGTTGGACTGAAAATCAATATATGCAAAATTAGAGACAATATTCAATAGAAATGCGAAAAACAAATACGGGCTATGGATGAACTTCTTTAGATTGTTAATGAATATACGTACTTAGGACAGACACTAAGTTTTTTAAAAAACATGAGACCAAAATTAAAGGACATGCATGGGAAGGAGAGCTTTTGATGAACAAAATTAAATTATAAAAACTGAAATGCCACTCTCTCTAAAAAGAAAAGCATTTAACAAAATGGTCCTACCAGTATCAATTACTGCATCAGAACAATGGAGCATACGCTAGTTATAATCCAAAGAACTATGGAAAAAATAGTTATTCGAATAACAACACGAAGACAGAAAAAAAGCAACAAGGATGTGAGAGCAAACTATATCAGAGGATTTTCGAATAACGTCATAATAAGAAATGGGCAGATAATAGATGGATATTAGGAATAACATAATAGGTACTAGCGATTGCAAACGAAGTAGGGGAAGGAAGAGAAGAACATGGATTGACGAACTAATAGAATTTGCGGATATAAACTCGCATGGAAAGATCACAGACCGATGGAGGAGGAAGGTCATGCTTAAGGCCTTGGTCCTGCAGTGGACTAGTTACGGTTGATGATGATGCTGATAACACACTGACACACGCACACACAAACATATATATATATATATATATATATATATATATATATATATATATATATATATATATATATATAATATATAAATCATTACCATCAGCCATCACTAGTCTACGCAACCCCCTCTCACCAGGGTATGACTACTCCCTCTTCACCCGACCAGAGAGACCAGAAAGGCGTGACCGGAAATATATATATATATATACAGTATATATATATACATATATATATATATATATATATATATAAACATATATATAAACATATATATATATAATATAAATGTATATATATGCATATATAAATATATAAATTTATTCATATATATA
>NC_090752.1:44656450-44658950 GCF_036898095.1 Palaemon carinicauda
GCTATACATCTCTTAAATGCACAAATAAAATACATGAATATATATATATATATATATATATATATATATTATATATATATATATATATATATATACATATACACACACACACACACACATATATATATATATCTATATATATATATATATAATATATATATATATATATATATATATGTGTGTGTGTGTGTGTGTGTGTGTACACATCATTAAGCCATATACTGTATATAGCACGAAGTGGCCTCACAGAAGAACACGTCACCGAAGCTATAATCTATATCTGTTGATTATTTATGAGTTAGTGTACATGTATGTATGTTTACCTATATCTACATAATGGCAGGGGAGAGGGGATGGCTCGTCAGCTGACGCAAAGGGAATGAGAGAGAAAAAGTCCAAATCGAGGAGACGTCTTCTTCCATTAGCGGAAGTGCCTCTTTTGTCTGTCGACAGATGAACTTGCCGAAAGCGATACGAAAGAAGGAAAAGTTTTTTCTTTGATAAAGGAGAGGGCGGTGACAAAGTATTAAACGAAGAATGGACAAAGGGAACGGCTCCAAATGTCCAAACTTCGTTGCTGATAAAGGAATTTTTGATCAGATGAAAATCAAGTCGATTCAGCCAAACAGATGTTGTCTTCGGACATCAGCTTTCTTTTCATTCTCTCTTTCTCTCACATTGTGATGAGCGAATTGGATTGATGAAATGGGACGCCATATTGGAGAAAACATTCCTCCGAAACAAAGGTGGAATTTTCCGGAAAATATTGGGACTGAAATTCTTGAATATCGAATAACTGAAATTATTACTAGCAAAAGAGATCGTTGTTCCGGCGGCATTCAATGTTTTTATCGTTTCTGAACCGGATCGTTTTTAAGTTTGAGCTCTTAGAGAGGGTCTTGCTTATTTATCTGAAATTTTTAGTTATTAATATCATTTGTTAATATGATCATGATCATTATAATAAGTTTTATTATCATTCAACATACTTAAAAAATCCAGTACTTGTCGAGCAAACCGGAATATACAGTAAATGACTAATTATAAAAAAAAAATTGTAACTTGCCAAAATGTAATGCCCATACAGTGAAATTCAAATACTTTCCCTAAAGAAAGTATTAGCATGACTACACAAGACCTTCATATCAACAATGATTGAGACTAACATCATAAAAACGTAACTCAAGGATCACCAACATTTGAAGCTAGAAGACGCATTTATTTCGATAATCATAAAAGTGTAGCAGTGTCAGAGCCGCAATGACAAGAACGGTCTCCTTAGATCTATAATCAAAATCTGCTGTATTTCATCTGCTGTATTTCAAAAATAACAAAAAATAGTTCAGTCGGTCAGCTTAAAAAATTATTATAGCAATATTATCTAATATATTTCTGTTCACAAAACAAAATAGATAATATATTCTTTCGGGCACCATCCTTTCGTTTAAATGGCAGCACTTGTGAAAAATCTAACAAATCTTTATTACATCCAGTACCAGTAATAAGGAGGATAAAAAAAACAAACTTGGCTATATTGCATTTTTGGAAGTTATAAGATCACAGCTTATAATTGAAGAGAGAAGTACATTATTAGAGAGAAAATTATATAACTATATGCACATAGCAAACTGATTTGCTGTTTTGTATTATATTCATATATATGAAAATTTTTAAAAAATCGGATTACCAATAGTATCAGTGATATCTACATCAGTCAGTGTTACAAAGGGCAAGCAACACTGCATTCATGGAAATGATATAAATTTCAGAAAAATTAGAGGATATTCATATTTGAAAATTATAATACAATTTCATCTAAGAGTTATATGCATAAAGCTAATTAATGGGAGATTTGTTCCTGTAACTCCTAGGAGAGTAAGTAGTAGCTTTCAGCTTCAAGGAAGATCACAAGCTTTTCGTTTGTAATCTACTTCTTAATTTTCCTTTAATGAGATTCAAGCATGAAAATACTTGCTCACACAAATAGGTAGATCTGAAAATTGAGAAAACCCCAAATGCGACAAACTTGGTATTTTGTAGTTATCTGGTGATGCACTCAAAACTTCAAAACCCATCTTATCTTAATTTTTCAGATTTAGTAGTTTTCCACATTTGTGTTCGCCAACTGGTGTGTTTTTTTTTTTTCCCTAAAGACTGAATCAGAGAATAAAGCTTTTGATGCCCATAACCTTTTCCGGCAAATAATTCATTTTAAGCTCCAACTTTGCTCTGTTCACATTAGTGAAGGCTTAGTACAGAAATATTCGCCCTTGCGAAATCTTGGGAAGGTCCTTTAAAACCCATTTTAATTTTCAAAACAACATCAAACTCACGATACTTTTCTTCAGTGATGTTAAGTGAGCAAACCTTTTACTCAAGACCTCTTATAAAAACTGCAAGCTTTCTTTCAAACGACATCGATTCTTTTAAAAGGCATAAAACAGCGTTTCCTTTTTATTATAATTTCAGGTTGCGATTATCTAAACGTTATATTATTTAA
>NC_090752.1:44666450-44681450 GCF_036898095.1 Palaemon carinicauda
TATATATACATATAAGTAAGTAAGGCGGGAAGATGTAAGGCTGAAGTTGAGAATACGCTAAAAGCAGCATGAGGGAAGTGTAGGGAGGTAGCAGGAGTAGTATGTGGTAAGAAAATGCCAATCAGTCTAAAAGTCAAGATCTAGAGCACAGTAATAAGACCAGTGTTAATGTATGAATCGGAAACTTGGGATTTAAGAACAAAAGGGGAGAAAAGCTTGAGAGAACAGATATGAGAATGCCGAGATGGATTGTGAGAATATCACTGCTTGAAAGATTGAAAAACAATGAAATAAGAAGAATGCAAGGGTAGTAAAAATTGCAGAGTGGGTACGTGTTGAGAATAGATGGTGGGGAAGGAGTGAGGAGGGCTTGGGAGGAACCTGTCACGGGGAGAAGATCAAGAGGGAAACAGAGAATAAGATGACGAGTTAAGGTGAAGGATAATATGGAGAGAATAGGTTTGGTGGAAGAGTATGCCTTTGATAGAAGCCATTGGAGAGGGAGCATCAGGCAACCGACCCTTTAATGTACTGTAGGAATAACAGTTGGAAAAGATATAGATATATATATATATATATATATATATATATATATATATATATATATATATATATATATATATATATATAAATACATACAATAAAATACACAATTTTCCGTGTATTTATGATAAATAAAATAACCCACAATGTATGAAAAATAGAAGTTTATTTAGCTTTCGAAGGGACCATCTCCCTTCCTCTTCAGAATACAAATGGTTACAAATTTTTGAAAAAGAGGATTACCAAAGATTCACAAGGAAGGAGTACCTATGAGCCCAATTACTTCAACCCGTAATTGTGTAACCTACGATATATCTAAGTGGATAGCAAAATTACTTTCCCCATGTCTTGGCACCATATCATATTCTCATTTAAAATATACTTGTAATTTTGTTGATAGAATTAGAAATATTGATCTTCACAACAAAAAGTTAGTCAGTTTTGATGTTGAATCCTTATTTACCAAAGTCCCAGTACAACAATATCTTCAGTACATGAGTAACAAAATTGGTACATTAGATTTAAGTATACCTGTACCTAATGATATTTTTATAAAGTTGATAGAATTGTGTATTTCTGAGTCTTATTTTACTTGTAACGGTCAGTTTTTCTCTCAAATATATGGTCTTCCCATGGGTTCCCCTCTGTCTCCTGTTTTTGCAAATATTTTAATGGAATTTTTTGAAACAGAACTTTTACCTGACATTTTAAATTTTGACATTACATGGGTGAGATATGTAGATGATATTTTTGCTGTTGTTCCATGTCCTCTTAATATTGATAACTATTTAGTCTTTAAACAATCTCCACCCTTCAATTAAACTTAAAGTTGAAATAGAAAATAATAATGAATTACCCTTCTTGGACACACTGGTAATCCGTCCGGAAGTTCAAGGTTTACAGGAAAGAAACGCATTCAGATTCTTATATACATGCATTTTCAAACCATACAAGAACTACAAAATTGGGGGTTATTTCTAACTTATTTTTAAGGGCATATAAAGTTTGTGACCACGAATTTCTTGAATTTGAAATAAGTTATCTTAAAAAGGTTTTCAAAAATCATGGCTATGATTCTGGGTTTATCGAAAAGGCACACTTAAAAGCAAGGAAGACATATTATGTTGCAAAAGGAAGAGAACCATTTCTAAAAGATGATGAATGTCTTTTTATCATTCCTCAAACAGGCCAAGATAACAAATTACTTGACACCTGCCTAAAAGGTTGTAAAGTAGTTGGGGTATATAAAAAGGTGTTGACAAAATCAGGGAAAGGAAAGGCTGCCAAACAAGCATGTATATATAAACTACCATGTGGTTCATGTGATAAAGTATACATAGGAGAATCAGTAGATTTTGAGAGAAGAAAAAGATTACATAGAGATTCCATTAGAAGAGATGATGAAAATAACGCTGTTTTTAAACATATGACACGGGAAAATCACCCAGTAGATTTTAAGAATATGGACAAATTGATATCAATGCCTGATACACATAGACGGAAACTGATTGAAGCTGTTTTAATTCAGAATTCTAATAATTTTAATATATATCAAAGTAATTTTAAATTGGATCAGTTTTTAAATATTATTGTAAAAATCAATGTAACTATTGTTAAAGAATTGTTAAAAGATGTAAACAAACCACCGTGAAATGCTGTTAATATTCGCTAAGACATGAACGGGCTTTTTATCTCTTAAGAACTTTTCTGTACCTCTTTTTCAAAAATTTGTAACCATTTGTATTCTGAAAAGGAAGTGAGATGGTCCCTTCGAAAGCTAAATAACTTTCTATTTTATATATATATATATATATATATATATATATATATATATATATATATATATATATATATATATATGGATGTGTGTGTGCGTGTATGTGTGTGTATAAATCAAGTACCTGTCATCTTTCCCTAAATAAAAAATATAATTCCTCTTTCAACAGCTATTCTAGAATCCACAAACCAGATCTTCCCCAAATACCGTTCCTCTAACAACTCATGAAAGGCGAACAAACTCTTTTTGGAATATTTGAATAATGAATAATGGATTCACAGACTTCCAACCTTCTACATATGCATACATCCAACGCAGGATGTCTTGAATAAAACATTCCTTCTTTGGACAATAAAGCCAAATCTGTCAGGTAAAGCGTTTATTCTGCATGAAGAAATAAGAAAACCTAATAAAGAAAGGTTGTGTAATTCCAGTAATGAAACGTTAATAATATCAAAATTTCTTATATAACTTCAACAAAGAAATAATGTCTAGATTTACAATGCAATAACAGTAGGAGTATTTCATCATTAGACTTTCATTGTTATGCACGTTTTCACAATGCAAACATAAAGGATATAACGTACTTAATATTTTTTTGGATTTTTTTTTCACATTAAGAAATGAATCGTCGAAATATATCTTATGGGATTTTTTTTAATATCACTTATTGCCAAATAAACAAAACCCAAAATATTAGTTTTTAAACTGGAAGTGCGAGTATGCCTGAGGTAACAGGGTGTAAAGATTGCTGTACAAGGAGATACAGTGACAGTTGTACACAAATGTACCCAATGGATGAGCTATTCCCCATGGAGAAAGTGGACCCAAATGTACCAATGGCCGAAGCTATCCAGTATGTTTCACGGCATAGTTCATTTTGTTGGATATTTCCTATTGTTTTACGTATCAGATAATACATTTACGAAATGCTCTAACGTAGAATATTTAGGTCTAAACCCAAATTAATTTCAAGAATAATAATGATCAGACTCGAGGTGGTAACAATTATACAAAAAAAGGCAAAATATTTAAATGATACAGATGGCTTACAAAAATATACTTTACTACACATCTAAAGAGAATTTACACTTTTACAAAATATCAAAAGTGCAATAAATTAGTATCAAGCAAGTTTTACTTTTCACATAATACTTTACAATATAAATATTTACATCTGAGTCAACACTCGTTTGTAATAAATCTGTGGAAATCTCAATAATATAGTATCAGTAACACACGTGATTTTTACAGCTATTAAAGTCACGAATGTGACACATAACCATCGTAAATAGCCACATGTTGCAAACTCGTTACTCAGCTGCCATGGTGATGGGTTCATTTCAAGTCCAAGAACAGATTCCTAAATTCGAAAGGAATATGTAAAGTGGACTTGGAATGAAATTACTGTATATCTCTCTTGATTGCTCGTTTGGTAGAGTCTACGGCTGGCTGTGTTTCGATTCAGAGGCATAGGTTCCAGTCCTTGTCCAGCCAATAGCATTAACATGAAAGAATTTCCAGTGGATATATATTCCAAAAGTTATATTCGGTTCTAAAATCCGTTTGTAGTTGATATTGACACATTTATTAAATTCAGGTGTTAGGTATATATATATATATATATATATATATATATATATATATATATATATATATATATATATATATATATACATACATATACATACATATATATACATATATATATATATATATATATATATATATATATATATATATACATATATATATATATATATATATATATATATATATATATATATATATATATATAAACACACACGACTTTTTGGACGCAACTAATATATTATCATATTATCTATTCATTATAAACGCAAACTGACATGCCCAAGTACCATATATATATATATATATATATATATATATATATATATATATATATATATATATATATATATATATATATATATATATACATATATATAATATATATATATATATATATATATATATATATATATATATATATATATATATATACATATATACATACATACATACACAGACATAAACATAGAGGGTTTTCATAAAATCTGGACACAGGATAATTGGATATTGTTTATTTACAGTGAAATTAATATAAATATCTTTTAATTTTCAGATTATGGCTTTGTCAAAAGAAGCGAGTTAAACTGGTCCATCCCCGCGGGCGTGAAGGATGGTCATATAAAAATACGGCAGGTGAATTTAACGGGCTTCATCCGGGGAGAATTATAATTCATTTTCTACAGTGGTGAAGGTGATTAGGAAATTTAAGGAAACAGGCAGCATCATGGATCGCGTTCTGTGCGACCAAATGTATTAATCAAAATCAAAGAAATTTTTACGGCTAAAGAGCACGCAAGTCAAAAAAAATTAACCCCAAGCACACCTAATGAGTTAGGTTTTCCAAAATCAACCGTCGGTAAAATTTTAAAACAGCAAAAGTTTCATCCTTACAAGTTACGAATCTTGTATAAATTAACAGAGGATGACCCTGATAGACGAACCGAGATGTGCGTGAATGGTTTTCAACAAAAACTAAATAACATTATTCGTTTCACAAAAGACTGTGTTCTGTTTTGCGATGAATCTATCTTTTACGTAAATGGTGAGGTCAACAGACAAAATATTCGATACTAGTCGCAAGAAAATGCACATATCGTTATTCCAAACAACAAGGAGCACAAAAAGTTATGGTTCAGTGTGGTTTATGGAAATGTGCCTGGACCACTTTCTCGAGGGAAATGACACTTATTTTACAATGCTTTTACATCAGCTGATGTTCCAGCTTGGAAGTCTTGGCGATGGGATTCCCGAGTGGTTCAAACAGGATGGTGATCCAGCGCATTTTGCTACGAAGGTAAGAATTGGTTAACTATGAATTTCCTTAATTGGATTGGATGACGTGGTCATGTGGAGAGATATCCTCGTTCACCTGATCTTAGCCCTCTTGATTTCTTTTTTCTGGGCTGTGCTAAAGGAGAAAGTGTACTCGGTAAAAATAATAGACTTAATGCACTTGACTTGCGAATTAGGGACGAATGTGCCCAAAATTTAGGGTAAAGAAATTTAATTGCATCAAGTTCATGAGAATTTTGTAAAACGCATTAATATTTGCATTGCAAATGATGGAAAACATAATGAAGATATTTGAATAAAAATAAAGATTAGAAATACACTGTTTTATGTTTTACCAATTTTTTACCTCTATGTCCAGATTTAATGGGCATATACATATATATATATATATATATATATATATATATATATATATATATATATATATATATATATATATATATATATATCCTTATAAACAACAATCCAAAACGCTCCTTGGCACTTCTGCATTCAAAACTTTTACTCATAAAAAAAGTACAAAGTTTTTCATTATAGGCTAATAAAAGAAGGTCTTTATTCTTATAAACGGAGAGAGAGAGAGAGAGAGAGAGAGAGAGAGAGAGAGAGAGAGAGAGAGAGAGAGAGAGAGAGAGAGAGAGAGTCGTAACCCCTATGAAAAATCACCTCATTTCCAAGAAGAGGGGAACACGAGAACTCATACATCTGAAGAAAAAAAAAAAAGGAAAAAGACCCGGGGCGCAAAGATCACAAGAGAACTCGTCATAAATTGCGAATGTATTCACAAGCGATGCTTGAGTGTACATAAACTTGGAATTTATTAATAGATTTACATCTCTTTACGCTGCCGAATGGACGGGAGGCACTTGCGAGGCAGCATTCGCAAAGCTCGTCCTTCATCAGTGCCACAGTTCTCGTCCTCCGCATCGCACGAACACAAACCACATTCGATCGAGAAATGAGATCCATAAGCTTTGGGTGTTGTGGGGAAATTCGGATGTATGATAATACAGGAAAGGGACGGTAGATTTATTGCAGTTCTAACAAATAAAATAAAAGATTTTCATGTAAAATAAGACTTTTATAATAATTTTGGCCTTACCTGTTTTCTATACTTTAGAGAATGTGACGGGGAAATTTTGGTGTGGGGGGGGGGGATAGTAATGGGCAGTAAGGTATCAACATCAAATGGATATTTTCCTCAAAGAAAAAATATTAAATTAAATAATTTTTTCAAATTTTTAATAACTGGTTCATCAAAATAGCTCATAGCAAACTATCTTCCCTATTGTTGTCCCTACATTAAGGGGTCGGTTGCCTGAGTAGTTAACATAATTTGGCAGTTTTTTTTTTTTTTTTTTTTTTTTTTTTTTTAACGATTGCATGCCTATGCCTTCATTAACCACAGTTACCAGCGGTGGGCCAAGCTTTTCATTCTATATCCCAACTGCAAGGCAGCAGTTTTCACCCTCATTGGCAGTGGGCTTTGCCTTTTGCTAAAATGGATGTGCAAGGCAGGAGCAGCTGTCCTTTTAAAAGGTTAAAGGTGTCTGGTTCCAGTTCCAGTTTCATCAGAATAGATGCTCACCAGAACGTCAGCCGGGCAAGCCGAATCCCCCACCGTGGTGCCCAACCACAGTAGTGGCCTCCCCAGTAAACAGCTTAAACTCTCAGTCCTGGGCGGGGATAGATCTGCTGCCATGCGAATGCTAGGCTAACACGTTACCACCGTACTAGCCAGGAGGCTAAAATTAGTGGCGGTGCTGCTTCCGAAAATGTTCTTATATATTGTGTAAACGGAAATAAACAGGTGTGAGAAAATTTATTCAGAACTTCATAGAATCCTTAAAGAACAAAACACGTTGTTTTGATTTAAATCAAATCATGAAAATCAAGTGATTTAAATCAGAGTAAAAAATCATGATTTGAATCAAAAGAAATATACTGTCAGAAATTACCTTGGAAAAAAGAAAACTTCCAAAAAATCTAGTTACTATTTATAAGTATTGCAACAAATGAACAAAATCCTAGTTAATACCTATGAAATCTTGGGTAAACTTTGTGTTCTTAAAAAGTGAAGTTGTTGCAATTATACAAATTATTAAGTCTTGGTTTGTTTAACAGCGTTAATAGAAATTAGAAATTTTGTTGCTAGTACAGTACGCACATGGAGAAATCCTTAATATGATTTTAATTTTATTTACCGTGTAATTCATGTTAAAATAAAACTGCTGTATATTTGCATTTTTGTTTGATTACAGTTTCGCTTATTTTTTTTTTTTTTTAATTCATGTACTAGTTACTATAACTTGTTCGCTCCGATTAAATTATTAGTCTGAATTTTGGTTTTCAAGAAAAAAAACTCATCTTGAGTAATGTATATTAAACTGTGGTTTCCTTTTAACATAGATCAAGTTCAATACCAGAAAAAAAATCCTTATAAGACTGAAACAAATAATCAGCAGCAGCAAATATGTACTATTGAAGAAAAAAAATAATTTATAAAAAAGAAAAAATTGATTTAAACAATAAAAATCCAATTTAAATAAAATATTCTTTTTATTTTTTAAAAAAAAAAATAATTTCTTTCAACCCTTCTTACTATAAACATTTTTTCTTTTCAAGGTTGATCCATTTATTCAAAAATGAAATCCATTCTTCTTGTTTCAATTTGCGATAAAATATAAATAACTTTCTCCTCGATCTGAGAAATTTTTTCGCTATTGCAAGCACTGCAAGTGCATTTAGACATTCCGGATTCGTACTGCTTCTTAGAAAAGCTTTTGTTTTCAGTGTTGAAAAGCAGCGTTCTGACTCTGATGTTGTCATGTGAATTGTAAAAGAAACGAAAACAATAAATCCAATAAAATAGCTAGAAGTAGGATAATAACCTAATTCTACACTTTATTACATTGCAAAATGTGGTAAATGGTTCTCTAGTACAACACACGAGGAGTACAAAAAATCATCTTCCGCCAACATACCAAGGTTGACACTGCGAGAGCAACAGTGCTTTCTCTCCCTCCTCTCAGCCTGACGTGCAGCTTCCCATTTGCGCATGCGCACAACAGCCAAACACCACGTAGCTGGAACTGTGGAATGTACAGTTCCCCCCCACCTTTTTTTTTTTAATAAACTGAAGGATGGCTACTGATGCTAAGCTTAAAAGATTATACATAGTACTAGTATATAAAAATGATCATTATATTGAATGTTATCAAAAGATAATAAGTGATGCAGTTCCACAGTGCCTATACACGAGCCGCCCATGGGAAAACTATTGTATCTGTTTCCCTCACTGGGCTATGCTCCCTGTTTGAAGCCCTTGGCCTTACAACATCCAGCTTTTCCAAGTAGGGTTATAGCTTAACTAATAATAATAATAATAATAATAATAATAATAATAATAATAATAATAATAATAATAATAATAATAATAATAACTGAAGGAAGTTTTATAACAATAATGTAAATGTGATAGACGTTGAGTGATAGACAAACAGACAACTACCCTACAGCGAAATCCTTCAACCAACTAAATGTTTTGCAATGACGAGACACAATAATAGACACAGATAAAAATATCTCCCTTTCTGGAACGTCTATGCATGATGGTTTACCTTCGTCCCAAGTTTGACTAAAATTCCAGGGGCCGTGTAGGAGTATGACGACAAGGTAAACGTGACAGACATATTGACTAGTCGTCAGACACGGACAAATAGATGAGAAACAATGCTCCTTTCCTTCCACAACTTCTTGGATGGTGGAGTTATACACTGGTAGTGCATTATCATAATTACTATTACTACTACCACTAGCTTAGCTACAACCCAAGTTGGAAAAACAGAATGCTATAAACCCAAGGGCTCCAACAGGGAAAAATAGTACAGTGAGGACGGGAAATAAGGAAACAGATAGATCAGCATGTCTGAGTGTACCCTCAACAAGAGAACTCTAACCCAATAGAGTGTAAGACCATGCTACAGAGGCTATGGCACTGCCCAAGACCAAAGAACAACGGTTTGATTTTAGAGTGTCCTTCTCCTAGAAGAGCTGCTTACCATAGCTAAAGTATCTCTTCTACCCTTACCAAGGGGAAAGTAGCCACTGAACAGTTACAGTGTAGTAGTTAACACCTTGAGTTGACGAATATATGAATAGCATACTTAAAGCAAAATATAATCCAATAGATCTTAGTATTTTGCGAAATTCTCAGAATTTGTTTGTTATTAGAGCATTTGAACCCTCTCCAAATTCCAGTAATATTCCCTAAAGGTTTTGGAAGCTTCCCCTAATCTATTTTCCACATTCTTTTCGAGCCTAACTATTTTCCTCTCTCCATTTCCCATTCATTTCGTTGCATTTTCCTCCCTCCGGCATTCACGTCAGTCGCCGTCTTGCAACTGGAAGGTAAACAAGCTTTTTCTTCTTTCACGATTCTCCCGCTTCATTGTCCACTACAGTGCTGTAGTTCGTGAATTATTCCGCATCCGGCATACATCATACTCTACATACACACAGTCCTTACAAATCCAGGAGCAATACTCACTAGAAAGGCGTCTCTCGTCAAAAACTTTACATTTTACATCACCCAAAGCTTAAAAAACACTTACGTAAATTCTCAATGTTCGAGTTTTATTCCTATCCTACGTATATATATATATATATATATATATATATATATATATATATATATATATATATATATATATATATAATATATATAAATAGATAGATAGATAGATTATATATATATATATAAATATATATATATATATATATATATATATATATATATATATATATATATATATATATATATATGTTTCTCATTAAGATTTCGAATCTTTAAGAGTGGCCAGTTCCTCAGGCAATATCCGTTTATTTCCACATCAAAATCTTAAACGGGTTTCTTTTTATAAATTCCCTATTTGTTTATGCAAACTACCCTTCTTTCCCACCGTTATCACTACGTTAAGAGGTCGGTTGCCTCATGCGTCCTCTAATAGCATCAGGCAGGGTTTATAACTTGTTTATTAAAAAATTTACTTTAATGTAATTAGTTGTGAAAATAAAAATACTAAACTAATTGATACTATTTTTCCCTTTAATGTTCATAATAAAGACTGAAATGCTCTCTCATATAACGACTGAAGTGTTCTCACATATGCCAACTGAAGTGTTCTCACATATGCCAACTGAAATGCCCTTCCATATGGCGACTGAAATATTCATTTATATGACTACTGAATTGATCAATCATTTTACGACTGAAGTAATCTTACATAGGTAAGAGGTTGGCCAGGCCACCAGCCACCCGTTGAGATACTACCGCTAGAGAGTTATTGGGTCCTCTGTTTGCGGCTTTTTTTTTCTCTCCCTACACAGAATAGTCTAGCTAATTCTTTCCACGTTCCCCTCTGTCCTCATACACCTAACAACACTGAGATTACCAAACAATTCTTCTTCACCCAAGGGGTTAACTACTGCACTGTAATTATTCAGTGGCCACTTTCCTCTTGTTAAGGGTAGAAGAGACTTCTTAGCTATGTAAGCAGCTCTTCTAGGAGGACACTCCAAAATCAAACCATTGTTCTCTAATCTTGGGTAATGTCATAGCCTATGTGCCATGGTCTTCCATTCTCTTGCTAGCGACTGGACTGTTCTCTCATATAACGACTGAAATGTTTTCATATGGAGACCAAACTGTTCTCTCATATAACAACTGAAATGTTCCCTCATATCGACCGGACTGTTCTCTCATAAAACGACTGAAATGTTCTCATATAACGACTAAAATGGTCTTTCATATAACGATAGAAGTGTTCTCTCGTATAACGACCCAACTGTTCTCATATAACGACTGAACTGTTCTCTCATATACATAGGTAGTATATTTGCCAGGGTACCAGCCACCAATTGAGATACTTCCGCTAGTGTTATTGGATTCTTTGACTGGCCAGAAAGTACTACATGGGATCCTTCTCTCTGGTTACGGTTCATTTTCCCTTTGCCTACACATACAGACCGAAGGGTGTGGCCTATTTTTTACATATTCTCCTCTGTTCTCATACACCTGACAACTCTGAGATTACCAAACAATTCCTATTCGCTCCAGGGGTTGTCTACTGCACTGTAATTGTTCAATGGCTACTTTCCTCTTGGTGATGGTAGAAGAGACTTTAGCTATGGAGGACACCAAAATCAAACAATTGTTCTTTAGTCTTGGGTAGTGACATAGCCTCTGTACCATGGTCTTTCATTGTCTTGGGGTAGAGTTCTCTTGCTTGAGGGTACACTATTCTACCTTATTTCTCTTCCTCTTGTTTGTAAGTTTTTATAGTTTATATATGAAAGATTTATTTTAATGCTGTTACTGTTCATAAGATATTTTATTTCAATTGTTAATTACTTCTCTTGTAGTTTCCTTATTGCCTTTCCTCACTGGGCTATTTTTCCTGTTGGAGCTCTCGGGCTTATAGCATCCTGCTTTCCCAACTAGGGTTGTAGCTTAGTTGGTAATAATAATAATAATAATAATAATAATAATAATAATAATAATAATAATAATAATAATAATAATGACTGAACTTGTCTTTCATATGACCTGTTTTCTCAACTGATAATTGAACCAATTCTCACATAAGAAGACTAAACTGTTCTCGCACACAACAGAACGGTTGTTTCTCTTGGCTGACCCAAGGTATATAGAATAAGGGCTGACCAACCACTTAATTTCGTTCTACTCCAGTCAAGATTTCATTACATTTATATTTCCTACTTTCAGGGAGTGGCCGATCGCTTTTTCTTTTTCTTTTAGGTAGGGTTCAGCCCCAGATTTTTCTTGCTTTCTTTAGGTCCGGATTAGATAAGAGCATCGGGTAGCTCGTTCCAGTGGCCTTCAATAAAAAAAATGCAGTCCCTCGTAAAGAAATAATCCCCAACAAGTGGTTCCTCCATAAAAGTTCGGACGAAGAAGATATCTTGGATACGAAGGTTTTCTCCAGGAAACCACGAAAAGAAACTAGAGAAACCTTGGAGAAGAAATGGATCCATAAAAACTGAAAAAGAAGAAACCAAAGGGACAAAGAAAACCGAAGAGACCTTGGTGAAGCAAATCCTATATTAAAGATAAAGAAGAAGACTGAGAATCCTAAGACGAGACCTTGGGACAGAGAGCGAAGTCTCTCTACCGTGCCCAATTAAATCGACGAAAGCATTCAGCGAAGAAGAATTTCCTTCTGTGCAATAAAATATTAATAATATTCTAAAGGGGGAAAATTCGCTTCGACGGGCGGTTTCATGGAGAGCCATTGACGAACGACAGATGAAAAGTTCTCTTCGTCTCATAAAATCACCGGCGCGTTAAGTAGAACTACTGGAATTCTGCAGCATAAAACAATAGAGAGATTCTGATTTTGAAATGAAGAAGAGAAATGAGAACGCAATATAAAAGACTTCTCTGAGCGGGAAAGTCATCCATCCTGCCGCTATTTCGATATCCCACTAACTTTAATCATTTCTAAATTCTTGCGGAAGGAAGGAAGGGAAGCTTGAAAGAAAGAAGGAAGGAATGAAAAAAAGAAGAGAGGAAAGAAGGAAGGAATTCAAATTTCGACTTAGACCATTAAGCACGCCACACAAGATGGAGAGGCCTTCTTAAAATCAAATTAACTTAGTCTAATAACATAAATAACAAATACATAAAAAAAACTTACTGTTATTAGGCATCTCAACTATTTTTTATATTTTCAAAATAAAAATTAAAGGAAGATATTTTATTGGTGAGGGGGTTGAGAGTGCACTGAGTAATCAACGATTCAATCTTTCAGAAGATAAAAATAGCCTACAAAAGTTAATTGGAAGGAAACTGGGCCATTAAATCAACTTTCCAAGGCCTAGCAGGGACTGACTAAGCCATTTATTAATCCCTATAGGCTTAGTCCAATCACTCTCAATTTATTCCAAAACACCAGTTGAAATGAATTGGTGGGGTTAAAGTTCATTGAATAAAATTTGGTAATGGTTATATATAATCATATGTTTGACTTGACCGAGTAAAAGCTCTCAAAATTACTAATATACTTCCCTGTATGCTTTCATAAATTGCCTTCATTCACTCTATGGGAGAAAAAAAAAGAAAAAAAATTAGATGAACCATGTTTCGCACCAAACAAAATCTATTTTTGTTAGATGTCTAGAGAAACTGTTTCAAGAAAATGTAATTATTTAATAATCCATGATGTAAATCCCCAAACTCAACAAAATTGACTTCTACAAATCTCCTAGCCAGTTGAAAAAAAGGGTATTTGGAAGGGTAATCCACGACTCTACTTTCCAAAAACTCCGAAAGACGTATAATCCATTTATGACTCCCTCGAGTCCTCTTAACTAACCGCGACAATAGAAATCAGCGAAGGGGCCGAGATTAAAGTTCGTGTTATCTTTCATCAAAGGCGACCACAGCCTCGTCCTCTTCCTCTTCCATGGATCGAGAGATTTTCTCTTACTCTCCTCCTCTTTCCCTTTTCTACTCTGTTCTTGCTTTCATTCTGTCCCCAAATTTCGAATGGCGGTTAAATGTACTGTGAATTTCTCTTCCATTCTTCTCTTGGTTGGAATGCAGTGTGCCAATGCTCAATACAAAACAGCACAATACAATACAGGACAATGCAAAATTGATTGCCTTCTTTTCATATGCAGTTTTCTTATCTGCTGTATAAGAATACATGCAAATGCATTCATGTCGTATATATATATATATATATATATATATATATATATATATATATATATATATTATGTATATATTTTTACGAAGCTGGTCTAATGCAGAGTAAATAAGATATTCAGGTATTTATTTATGTTTTCATATGTGCATTGAAGAGGTGAATAGCCAGCTCTTAAGATGAGTTTCTCTCATGTAGGCATAAGTTTGTTATGTAAATTACGTAAGACTTTCGTCGTTAATTTATTTGTATTCTTCATTCAAGTCGGTATATTTAAATTTACGTTATTTTTAAGAATGTTTTGTTACGATGTCTTACGTAAACTGTTAAGAATGTTATATGATCCATACGAGATATGAACAAAGGCTTATGTAAATGTTTTTATATATTTTTATGAGGTATAGCATCTTGTTTGTGAGAAAATAAGCAATTCTTATATGTGCCACGTGTTTTGGAAGGTTCTTGAAAACTCTAGTGTTAGATCTCATTTTTTTTTTTTATTTCGAGGATAAATGGTGGCGGAGCTCGCTATGAGAGAGTCGTCTCGCTGTTGCTTTGTTATGCGTCTGAGAATTGCCTGAAACTAAGTTTCGTCTCCCTGAATTTTTATCTAGTTGATAACTTTGTCGACGCCCTTAGGCCAACCCCCAAGCTTCCACATCTCGGACTTAGAATCTTCTGGAAGTAGCGTGGGGCAGAAAATAAAAAGCCGTCCTGTGAAAGAACCAAAGTGCATCCCTCAGTATCTCTCCGAGTGCCTTTAGTGTGTCCTCTCCAAAGTGATTTTGTGCCCAGCATATATGTAAAATTACCAGAAATTTCAAGTGTTGGTATTATGAAAATTTTTGTAACAGGTCCTGTGCCAGTAAGAAACGTAAAGTATATTTGTAACGTAACCAGGTTAACTTCGCGTGAGCTAAATACTTGAGTTTATCAGTTACTTTATGTAAGTTCTTTAAGAGTTTAAGCATTAGTGTAATTATCTCTATTGCCTTAGTCTAAGGTTTTATTCAGATTTAATATTTCGAGTCAAGCAATTAAATAATTATCAGAGCGGAACATTTA
>NC_090752.1:44714256-44719256 GCF_036898095.1 Palaemon carinicauda
AGTTAGACGAAGCGCGGGGAGGCTTTGATGGAACCTCTTTATGCGAGGCTGACGAAGGAGGTCCATCCGCAATGGTAAACTTCTTGGAACGTCCACCAACCATTGATGTACCTCGGTGAACCATTCCATGGAGGGGCCAGAGGGGAGCAACAAACGTCAACCTGGTCCCTTCGTGCGAGATGAACTTCTGCAGTACCTTGTGCAGGATCTTGAAAGGAGGAAAGGCATAGATTTCCAGATGGGACCAGTCCAGAAGAAAAGCGTCTATGTGGGCTGCTTCTGGATCTGGGACTGGAGAGCAGTAAGTGGGAAGCCTCTTTGTCAAGAAAGTCGCAAACAGGTCTATGGAAGGGTGACCCCAGACCCTCCATAGCTTTTCGCACACGTCTTGGTGAAGAGTCCACTCCGTGGAGATGACCTGACCCCTCCTGCTGAGGCAGTCTGCTTTCATATTCTTCTCTCCTTGCACAAATCTTGTCATAAGGGAGATGTTTCTTTCCTTTGACCAGATGATAAGGTCCTTTGCGGTGACGAACAGGGAGTGAGAGTGGGTCCCTCCCTGTTTCGCGATATAGGCTAATGCCGTGGTATTGTCTGAATTCACTCGTACCACACTGTTCCTGATCAGACTATCGAAATTTTTCAAGGCCAGATGGACTGCCAGAAGCTCCTTGTGATTGATATGGAGTTCTTTCTGATCTTTGGACCAAAGACCTGAGCATTCTCGATCTTCCAGAGTCGCTCCCCAACCCGTGTCCGATGCGTCTGTATACAACACATGGTCTGGGCTCTTGGAGGCCAGTGAAAGACCCTCTCGACGTCTGAGGTTGCTGTCCCACCAAGCCAGGCACGTCTTGACTGAGCTTGAGATCGGAATGGAAATAGCCTCTAAACCCTGCTCCCTGTTCCAATGTTGGTTTAGGTGGAACTGCAGAGGACGCAGGTTGAGTCTTCCCAGGGAGACAAACAGTTCTAATGATGAAAGGGTTCCCACGAGGCTCATCCAAACCCTTACTGAACACTTGCTCTTCTTCTGAAAGAGATGAATTTTTGAAAGAGCTTGCTCCAATCTTGTGGGCAACGGAAAAGCCCGAAAAACTTGACTCTGTATCTCCATCCCCAAATATAGAATCGTTAGGGATAGAGTCAGCCGAGACTTCTCTTTGTTCACCAAGAGACCTAGCTCCTTGGCTAAGTTCAATGTCCACCTGAGATCCTCCAGACAGTGGTGGAAGGACGACGCTCTGATCAACCATTCGTCTAAATAAAGGGAGGCTCTGATCCCTGATGAATGTAGGAAGCTTGCTACATTTCTCATGAGCTTTGTAAAAACAAGAGGAGCAGGGCTGAGGCCGAAGCACAGTGCTCGGAATTGGTAAACTACATTCCCATGCATGAACCTTAGATATTTTTGGAAGGTTGGATGAATCGGGATATGGAAGTACGCATCCTGGAGGTTGAGGGAGACCATCCAGTCGCCTTCCCTTACTGCTGCTAGAACAGATTTTTTAGTTTCCATTGTGAACTTGGTCTTCACAATGAACAAGTTTAGAGCACTTACATCTAGCACTGGTCTCCAGCCCCCAGAGTTCTTCGGAATCAGGAAGAGACGGTTGTAAAATCCTTGGGACTGAAGGTCCAAGACCTTCACCACTGCCCCCTTCTCTAATAAAAGAGACACCTGATGATGCAAGGCTTGCCTCTTTGCTTCCTCTCGATACCTGGGAGAGAGGTCTCTTGGAGTATTTACAAGAGGTGGTTTCTGTACAAATGGGATTTTGTAACCCTCCTTTAATAAAAGTACAGACCATTGATCCGCTCTCCTTCTCTCCCAAGCTTGTCAGAAAGTTGTCAGTCTGGCACCTACTGCTGTCTGAAGCCGTGGACAGTCAGACTCTGCCACAGGAGGACCTGGATCCTCTTTTCTTACCTCGCCTTCCGTCAGGACGAGAGGTGCCTCTATTGGAGGCTCTGCCACGAAAGGGAGGAATAAATCTTGAGACTGGTGTATCAAACTTGGGTTTGACACTGGTAAAGGAAGGGGGCAAAACTTTGCATGCTGTTTTGGCCACTAGGTCATGCGTATCTTTCAGCGCCAGCGAAGAAGCAATATCTTTGATAAGATCTTGTGGGAACAAAGTATTTGACAGAGGAGCAAACATCAACTCAGACTTCTGGCACGGGGTAATTCCTAAAGAAAGGAAAGAGCATAAAGATTCCCTTTTCTTTAAAACCCCCGCAGTGAAAACAGCAGCAAGCTCGTTGGAACCATCCCTAATGGCCTTGTCCATACACAACATGATTTGGATGGCAGTCTCATTGTCCGAGGGAGAAAACTTTTTGCTTAAAGCTCCTAAGAACCGATCCAAAAAATTAAAAACCTCGAAGGCACAAAATACTCCTTTCAAAAGATGATCCTGTTCTGAAGTGGTCCTTAAAATCTTGGAGCGTCGCATGGCAAGACGACGGGGAGAGTCTACCAGGCTTGAGAAGTCTCCCTGGACAGAGGCAGGTACTCCCAAGCTGAGAACTTCTCCCGTGTCATACCATATGCTGGAACGTGACGCTAACTTAGAAGGAGGAAAAGCAAAGGCAGACTTTCCTAAGCTTCTTCTGGTTGCCAACCAGTCTGTAAGCTTCTGGTTGCCAACCAGTCTCCCAGTAAGTGCATGGCTCTCTTGGATGAAAGAGAGAGAACTAATTTCGTAAACGAAGGAGTTGCAGCAGTCAAACCTAACGTAAACTCAGAAGGGGGCGAACGAGGAACAGCAGAAACAAACCGAGTTGGAAAAACTTCTTTAAAAATAACCATGATTTTTCTAAAATCAAGAGATTGTTGGCCAATCTTAGGTCCTTCTTCCTCTGAAAGGATCCCTAAAGGAGCATTAGTAGCGAGAGGATCATCGATTTCCTCTTCAGAGAAAACTTCGTCCGACAAAATTAAATCCTTACGAGAAGGAGAAATCTCCGAATGTAGCGAAGGTAAGGCTTGACATCCTACATCCATTGTAACTTGAGAAGTAGTTAAGGAAGGAGGGTCGACGTCACGTCGTGACTGCTGTGACTGCCGATCGACTACACGCCGTGACGGCTGTGACTGCCCATCGACTACACGCCGTGACTGCAGTGACTGACGCTCGACGTCACGTCATGACTGCAGTGACTGCCACTCAACGTCACGTAGAGACTGCTGTGACTGTCGCTCAACGTCACGTCGTGACTGCGGTGACTGTCGTTCGACATCACGTAAAGACTGCGGAAGCTGACGTTCAAAGTCATAGCGAGACTGCCGTGACTGCAGTGCAAGATCGCGGCTAGATTGAACAGACTGACGTTCAACTTCACGTCTAGATAAACGCTCAAAATCTCGTTTAGCCGTAAAGCTTACACTGGGGTTAACATCGGATTGACGCATCACTTCACGTTTAGAAGGTTGAAGACCTGACACTCGTTTAGTAGCACCGTGGCGCACAGCAAGCAAAGGTTCTTGACGAACAGGAGCAGGACCGTAAGCCTGCATAAGGGAGGACAATTTAGACTGCATGTCCTGTAAAACACTAAGCTTAGTATCTACCTCAAGCGGAACAGACCTAGATTTCGGTAACGTCTGTTCAAAAACGTCATCACTAACAACGAGAGACGCAGAATTAAGGTCACGTCTGGAACGACCAGAAAGCACAACGGGATCATGACTCTTAGAAGGTGCCTCTGGGGCCACAAAAGACGTTAAATAAGGTCGCTTAATCGGAGAACCTTCATCTGAAGAAGGAATACGTTCCGCGCTGCTCCAATGACTACAGCCAGGACGGATACACTGTTCTGAAGGAACTAACTTTCTTTTCAACGGTCTTGAAACCTGACGCCAGGATTTTTTCTTAGCAAAAGAATCATCAGAAGAGGAGGAGAACTTAGTCTCGCCTCTCTTATGGTAAGGACGTGCTTGAGGAGCAATGTCTGTAACCTCTGAGGGAACGTCTGTTCGTTCTTTAACGCCTATTGCTACCTTTGGTCTAGTGACATTCCTTCTCCCAGGGGCTGGGAAGCTTGAAAGCAGTCTCGGACTGGGTGAGCGACAGGCACGAACAGACGAACCCTCCGCACTAACACTGAACAAATTCCTACCACTTTTCACTTCATCACTTTCACTTTTTAAAATCTTGACATCAGGCATAAGCTGATTTCTGTCTTAGGCCAGCGATTCGACATTTTCACCCAAGGCATGAATTGCTTTTAACATATCCTTAAGAGAAGGTTAATTAGTGCATGTAGGGGGTTCTGAAACTACCACTACAGGGAGAGGAAAAGGTTCATTAATGCATGTAGGGGGTTCTGAAACTACCACTACAGGGGAAGGAAAAGAAACAGGGGCATGGGAAGAAGACAATTCGAGCGAACGAGAAGAACTACACCTACGCCTATCTCTCTCGAGTTTTCGAGTATATTTCTCATATTCCAAAAATTCAAACTCCGACAAAACCACACACTCCTCATATTGATCCCCTAATTGGCAAGTTTTGCCTCTACAATTGACACAAATAGAGCGGGGATCGATGGAAGCTTTTGGAAGGCGCTTGTTACAGTCTTTTGAACATTTACGATAAACCGGGGAGGGGTCAGCAGGAGAAGGGTCAGCCATTATGGAAGATTCAAAAACGAGATCCAAAAACAAGCAAAGTTCATCAACAGAAAATCAAAAAAGGGATTCAAGATAATTCGAAGAAATTCCAGTACAATGATAGCCAAAAAACCATTACAAGTACTTCACCAATTGCAGAAAACTTTTAGCAAGGAACCAATGTTGACATTCCAATCGGCAGAGAAGAACTGAATGGTATCGGAATATATTTGGTATCCTGCCGACAGTTGGCGCTAGTGTACACCCAGCCAACCAGCATAGTGATCGCCCGCGAGTTTTGAATCAGCCGACCGTCGGAGAGGTTAGCCTCATATATATCCACCGGCTAAGTTAAATATTTAAAAACAATGAAATAAGAATGCAA
>NC_090752.1:44724256-44746756 GCF_036898095.1 Palaemon carinicauda
GCTGCCGAATGGACGGGAAGCACTTGCGAGGCAGCATTCGCAAAGCTCATCCTCCATCAGTGCCACAGTTCTCGTCCTCCGCATCGCACGAACACAAAGCAGATTCGATCGAGAAATGAGATCCATAATCTTTGGGTGTTGTGGGGAAATTCGGATGTATGATAATACAGGAAAGGGACGGTAGATTTGCTGCAGTTCTAACAAATAAAATAAAGATTTTCATATAAAATAAAACTTTTATAATAATTTTGGCCTTACCTGTTTTCTATACTTTAGGGAATGTGAAGGGGAAATTTTGGTGAGGGGGGGGAATAGTAAAATACAGTAATTTATCAATATTAAAGTAGATATTTTCCTCAAAGAAAAAATATTAAATTAAGTAATTTTTTAAACATTTTTAATATTAATTGGTTCATCAAAATAGCTCATAGCAAACTATCTTTCCTAATGTTGTCCCTACATTAAGCGGTCGGTTGCCTGAGTAGTTAATATAATTTGGCAGATTTTTTTTTTTCTTTTTTTTACGATTGCATGCCTTTGCATTCATTAACCACAGTTACCGGCAGTGGGCCTAGCTTTTCATTTTATATCCCAACTGCAGTTTCCACCATCATTGGCAGTGGGCCTTGCCTTTTGCTAAAATGTAAGCGCAAGGCAGGAGCAGCTGTCCTTTTAAAAGGTTAAAGGTTAAAGGTGTCTGGTTTCAGTTCCAGTTTCATCCGAATAGATGCTCACCAGAACGTCAGCCGGGGAAGCCCAAACCCCCACAGTGGTGCTCAACCACAACAGTGGCCTCCCCAATAAACAGATTAAATTCTCGGTCTTGGGCAGAGATAGATCTGCTGCCATGCGAATGCTAGGCTAACACGTTACCACTGTACTAGCCAAGAGGCCAAAATTAGTGGAGGTGCTGCTCCCGAAAATGTTCTAATATTGTGTAAACGGAAACAAACAGGTGTGAGAAAATTTATTCGGAACTTAATAGAATCCTTAAAGAACAAAACACGTTTATTACCTACTATCAGGGTTGTTTTGATTTAAATAAAATTATGTAAATCAAGTGATTTAAATCGATTTAAATCAGAGTAAAAATCATGATTTGAATCAAAAGAAATATAGTCAGAAATTACCTTTGAAAAAAGAAAACTTCGAAAAAATCTAGTTACTATTTATAAGTATTGCAACAAACGAACAAAATCCTAGTTAATACCTATAAAATTTAGGGTAAACTTGGTCTTCTTAAGAAGTAAAGTTGTTGCAAATATACAAATTATTAAGTCTTGGTTTGTTTAACAGCGTTAACAGAAATTAGAAATTTTGTTGCTAGTACAGTAAGCACATGGAGAAATCCTTAATATGATTTCAGTTTTATTTCTTACCGTGTACTACATGTTAAAATAAAACTGCTTTATATTTGCATTTTTGTTTGATTACAGTTTCGCTCACCTTTTTTTTTTTTAATTCACGCACTAGTTATTATAACCTGTTCGCTCCGATTAAATCATTAGTCTGAATTTTGGTTTTCAAGAGAAAAACTCATCTTGAGCAATGTATATTAAACTATGGTTTCTTTTTAACATAGATCAAGTTCAATACCAGAAAAAAATCATCTAAAGACTGAAACAAATAATCAGCAGCAGCAAATATGTACTATTGAAGAAAAAAAATAATAATTTAGATAAAAAAAAAATTGATTTAAACAATAAAAATCCAATTTAAATAAAATATTCTTTTTATTTTTTCAAAAAAAAAAAAATAATTTCTTTCAACCCTTCTTACTATAAACATTTTTTTCTTTTCAAGGTTGATCCATTTATTCAAAAATGAAATCCATTCTTCTTGTTTCAATTTGCGATAAAACATAAATAACTTTCTCCTCGATCTGAGAAATTTTTTCACTATTGCAAGCACTGCAAGTGCATTTAGACATTCCGAATTCGTAGTGCTTCTTAGAAAGGCTTTTTTTTTAGTGTTGGAAAGCAGCGTTCTGACTCTGATGATGTCATGTAAATTGAAAAAGAACCCAAAACAATAAATCGAAGAAAATAGCAAGTAGGATAATAACCTAATTCTACAATTTATTACATTAAAAAATGTAGTAAATGGTTTTCTAGTAAAACACACGAGGAGTACAAAAAAATCCTCTTCCGCCAACTTACCAAGGTTGACACTTCGAGAGCAACAGTGCTTTCTCTCCCTACTCTCAGCCTGGCGTGCAGCTTCCCATGGGCGCATGCGCACAACAGCCAAACACCACGCAGCTGGAACTGTGGAATATACAGTTCCATTTTTTTTTTAAACTGAAGGATGGCTACTGATACTAAGCTTAAAGATTATACATAATACTATTATATGAAAATTATCATTATATTGAATGTTATCAAAAGAAAATAGAAGGTGATGTAGTTCCACAGTGCCTATACACGAGCCACCAATGGGCAAACTATTGTACCTGTTTCCCTCACTGGGCTATGTTCCCTGTTTGAAGCCCTTGGCCTTACAGCATCCTGCTTTTCCAACTAGGGTTGTAGCTTAACTAATAATAATAATAATAATAATAATAATAATAATAATAATAATAATAATAATAATAATAACTGAAGGAAGTTCTATGACAATAATGTAAATGTGATAGACGTTGAGTGATAGACATACAACTACCCTACAGCAATACCCCTTCAACCAACTAAATGTTTTGCAATGACGAGACACAATAATAGACACATAAAAATATCTCCCTTTTTGGAACATCTATGCATGGTGGTTTACCTTCGTCCCAAGTTTGACTAAAATTCCAAGGGCCGTGTAGGAGTCATGGTAAACATGACAGACATATTGACTAGTCGTCAGGCACGTACAAATAGATGAAAAACAACGCTCCTTTCCTTTCACAACTTCTTGGATAGTGGAGTTATACACTGATAGTGCATTATCATAATTACTATTACTACTACCACAAGCTTAGCTACAACCCTGGTTAGAAAAACAGGAGGCTATAAGCATATGGCCTACAACAGGGAAAAATAGCAGAGAGGACGGGATATAAGGAAACAGGCAGATCAGCATGTCTGATTGTACCCTCAAGCAAGAGAACTCTAACCCAATAGAGTGTAAGACCATGGTACAGAGGCTATGGCGCTACCCAAGACCAAAGAACAATGGTTTGATTTTCAGAAGAGCTGCTTACCATAGCTAAAGTCTCTCTTACCATGTGGAAAGAAGCCACTGAACAATTACAGTGTAGTAGTTAACACCTTGAGTTGACGAATATATGAATAGCATACTTAAAGCAAAATATATTCCAATAGATCTTATTATTTTGCGAAATTTTCAGAATTTGTTTGCTATTAGAGCATTTGAACCCTCTCCAAATTCAAGTAATATTCCCTAAAGGTTTTGGAAGCTTCCCCTAATCTATTTTCCACATTCTTTTCGAGCGTAACTATTTTCCTCTCCCCTTTTCCCATTCATTTCGTTGCATTTTCCTCCCTCCGGCATTCACGTCAGTCGCCGTCTTGCAACTGGAAGGTAAACAAGCTTTTTCTTCTTTCACGATTCTCCCGCTTCATTGTCCACTACAGTGCTGTAGTTCGTGAATTATTCCGCATCCGGCATACATCATACTCTACATACACACAGTCCTTACAAATCCAGGAGCAATACTCACTAGAAAGGCGTCTCTCGTCAAGAACTTTACATTTTACTTCACCCAAAGCTTAAAAACAGTTCCGTAAATTCTCAATGTTCGTGTTTTATTCCTATTTTACGTTATATATATATATATATATATATATATATATATATATATATATATATATATATATATATATATATATATATATATACATATATATATATATATATATATATATATATATATATGTATGTGTGTGTGTGTGTGTGTGTGTGTGTATACACACATAAGTATATATATATATATATATATATATATATATATATATATATATATATATATATATATATATATATATATATATATATATATAATATATATAATATATATATATATATATATATAATATATATATAATATATATATATATATATATATATATATATATATATATATATATATATATATATATATATATATATATATATATATATATATATATATATATTTCTCATTAAGTTTTCGAATCTTTAAGAGTGCCCAGTTCCTCAGGAAATATCCGTTCATTTCCACATCAAAATCTTAAATGGGTTTCCTTTTTTTTATAAAATCCCTATTTTCTTATGCAAACTACCCTTCTTTCCAACCGTTATCACTACGTTAAGAGGTCGGTTGCCTCATGCGTCCTCTAATAGCATCAGACAGGGTTTGTAACTTGTTTATTCACAAATTTACTTTAATGTAATTAGTTGTGAAAATAAAAATACTAAACTAATTGTTATTATTTTTCCCTTTAATGTTCATAATTACGGACTGTTTTCTCAATAAAGGCTGAAATGCTCTCTTATATGACGACCGAAGTGTTCTCACATATGCCAACTGAAATGCCTTTCCATATGACGACTGAAATATTCATTTATATGACAACTGAATTCATCAATCATTTTACGAATGAAGTAATCTTACATAGGTAGTAGGTTGGTCAGGGCACCAGCCATCCGTTGAGATACTACCGGTAGAGAGTTATTGGGTCCTTTGACTGGTCAAACAGTACTACATGGGATCCCTCTCTCTGGTTACTGTTCATTTTTTTTTTCTTGCCTACACATACACAAAATAGTCTAGCCTATTCTTTCCACGTTCCCCTCTGTCCTCAAACACCTGACAACACAGAGATTACCAAACAATTCTTCTTTGTTCAAGGGGTTAACTACTGCACTGTAATTGGTCAGTGGCCACTTTCCTTTTGTTAAGGGTAGAAGAGACTTCTTAGCTAGAGTAAGCAGCTCTTCTAGGAGGACACTCCAAAATCAAACCATTGTTCTTTAGTATTGGGTTATGCTATAGCCTCTATAACATGGTCTCTCATATAACGACTGAAATGTTTTCATGTGGCGACCAAACCGTTTTCTCATCTAACGACTGAAATGTTCTCATATAACGACTAAAATGTTCTTTCATATAACGATCAAAATGTTCTCTCATATAACGACTGAAAAGTTTTCATATGACGACCAAACTGTTTTCTCATATAACGACTGAATTGTTCCCTCATACCAACTGGACTGTTCTCTCATATAACGACGGATATGTTTTCATATGGCGACCAAACTGTTCTCTCATATAACGACTGAAATGTTCTCATATAACGACTAAAATGTTCTTTCATATAACGATCGAAATGTTCTCTCATATAACGACTGAAAAGTTTTCATATGACGACCAAACTGTTTTCTCATATAACGACTGAATTGTTCCCTCATACCAACTGGACTGTTCTGTCATATAACGACGGATATGTTTTAATATGGCGACCAAACTGTTCTCTCATATAACGACTGAAATGTTCTCATATAACGACTAAAATGTTCTTTCATATAACGATCGAAATGTTCTCTCATATAACGACTGAAAAGTTTTCATATGACGACCAAACTGTTTTCTCATATAACGACTGAATTGTTCCCTCATACCAACTGGACTGTTCTCTCATATAACGACGGATATGTTTTCATATGGCGACCAAACTGTTCTCTCATATAACGACTGAAATGTTCTCATATAACGACTAAAATGTTCTTTCATATAACGATCGAAATGTTCTCTCATATAACGACTGAACTGTTCTTATATAACAACTAAACTGTTCTCTCATATACATAGGTAGTATATTTGTCAGGGCACCAGCCACCAATTGAGATACTTTCGCTAGAGATATATTGGGTCCTTGACTGGCCAGAAAGTACTACATGGGATCCTTCTCTCTGGTTACGGTTCATTTTCCCTCTGCTTACACATACACACCGAATAGTATGACCTCTTCTTTACATATTCTCCTCTGTTCTCATACACCTGACAACACTGAGATTACAAAACAATTCTTATTCGCTCAAGGGATTGACTACTGCACTGTAATTGTTCAGTGGCTACTTTCCTCTTGGTGGTGGTAGAGGAGAGACTTTAGCTATGGTAAGCAGCTCATTTAGGAGGACACTCCAAAATCAAACAATTGTTCTTTAGTCTTGGGTAGTGCCATAGCCTCTGTACCATGGTCTTTCATTGTCTTGGGGTAGAGTTCTCCTGCTTGAGGGTACACTATTCTACCTTATTTCTCTTCCTCTTGTTTGTAAGTTTTATAGTTTATATATGAAAGATTTATCTTAATGCTGTTACTGTTCTTAAGATATTTTATTTCAATTGTTAATTACTTCTCTTGTAGTTTCCTTATTTCCTTTCCTCACTGGGCTATTTTTCCTGTTGGAGCTCTCGGGCTTATAACATCCTGCTTTTCCAACTACTATCGTTTCCAGAGGCCGTGTAATAGTGTTTTTTTAAATAACTCCTAAAATAACTGATGGATTTCCATGATATCAAAGCAGGGAGCTCTTCATACAAAGGCCTAATTTTGGGAAATACTGTGCATTGCCAATTACGTTTCATTAACTTTTTTACTTGAGAAAATGAGGCTAAAGCCAGTCTTAGCCACCCACACATTCGCAAAAGTGATGAAGTCCCTCAGTGACGTTGTTATAACGTTTCTTCCCCTGTACCTCCCATCCCCCGAATTGTTAAACGCCTGTTTAACTCCATAGATAATTGTCATATGACCTACCCCAAGCAATACGAAATTCTTTGTCAGTAAAAGTTCAGCATACCTGGTAATGTGATTCGTGACTTTAGACTTTACCTAAACACAAGACCAACCTTTTATATCTTACCCACTCAGTTACATTGAAGATCAAGAATGAGACTTATGACAGGAGACGAAAGAAGCCATGCTAACCGTACACTTCGCACTTAAAGCGAGTGTTGGTAAAGCAATAGAAATATAGTTTTCTTTAGGTTTAGCCGTAGGACTCATTCTTCCATACAACACAGGTTACTCGATACATCAATTGCCAGGAAGAAAATGACAGAGAGCATTGATATAATTTATCATATCAATTTCACCAGAGAGAGAGTAGCTTGAATTCCTTAGAAGGTAGACTTCTAAAGGATGTTTCATATAAGGGCATTGACATCGGCCATTTGATAAATTTTGAAATCATATAATATATATATATATATATATATATATATATATATATATATATATATATATATATATATATATATATATGTGTGTGTGTGTGTGTGTGTGTGTGTGTGTGTGTGTGTGTTCATACATACATAAGATTTATTATATTTCAACCTATAGTTTTATATATTTATTTACGTTATAAGTACAAGTACCTATTTTTTTGTTACTTAAAAGGTATGTGACAAATATCATTGCGACTTTGTCACTGGAATTATACCAGACTTCAATTAATGGACCAATCAACCTTACTTTGAGAAATCCATTGACATAGTCTACATGCCAAGCTGATATACTCGTATCAAAGTATTCATTAGCTTTGCTTTTCCAAAATAATGTTATCACCAATTGCTGGAAACCATAGATTTATGAGGGATGAACAAAAAAACAAGAAATGGACGCTTATACATTTTACTCATCATCACTCTCAAGGAAAAAAATTGTCTTCTATTTCTATTTTTTTTTTTTTTTTTTTTTTTTTTTTTAGTCGCAAATCTAAAATTTGAAGGAGTCCGAGTAGAATATCTCTCAGTGCGATTCCACACCCCTGTTTTAAACCTCTTCTAGTATGTTTGATAATTTGTATTAACCATCTAATCATTATCTACCACCATAAAACATTTTATTGCTCTTCCGGCTCATTTTATATGTGCAGTACACAGTCTTTCCTAACAGGGATTTACTCGGTAGCCTAATAACAATGGGAATGAAGGAAAGAAGGCAAGAAGGAAGGGGGGGGGGAGTACTAGGATAGCCATAGATGTAAACACCGAAGGAGGGTTGGGAGAACCTCTGTGTCACAGTTACGTGATTAAGTAACACTTCTCCGAAACGCTCTGAAGGAAGGGAAGAAGTTCCTCTTTTTTCAAAGAGTAAACGAGTTAATTAAGCACATCTGTCAATTCATTGTTCCACCAAAAATTAGGCCAATACTGTAGTTTCATGGAAATTCATAAGTCGGTTTGTTAGATATTTGGGAAAAACACTATTACACGGCCTCTGGAAACGATAGTAGGGTTGTAGCTTAGCTAATAATAATAATAATAATAATAATAATAATAATAATAATAATAATAATAATAATTATTATTATTATTATTATTATTATTATAATAATAATGACTGAACTTGTCTTTCATGTGACATGTTTTCTCAACTGGTGATTGAATCAATTCTACACATAAGAAGACTAAACTGTTCTTGGATGACCAACCACTTAATTTCGTTCTACTCCAGTCAAGATTTCATTACTTTTATATTTCCTACTTTAAGGGAGTGGCCAATCGCTTTTTTTTTTTCTTTTAGGTAGGGTTCAGCCCCAGATTTTTCTTGCTTTCTTTAGGTCCGGATTAGATAAGAGCATCGGGTAGCTCGTTCCAGTGGCCTTCAATAAAAAAATGCATCCCTCGTAAAGAAATAATCCCCAACAAGTGGTTCTTCCATAAAAGTTCGGGACGAAGAAGATATCTTGGATACGATGGTTTTCTCCAGGAAACCACGAATAGAAACTAGAGAAACCTTGGAAACGAAATGGATCCATAAAACCTGAAAAATAAAAAACCAAAGGGACAAAGAAAACCGAAAAGACCTTGGTGAAGGAAATCTTATATTAAAGATAAAGAAGTAAAAAGACGGAGAATCCTAAGACGAGACCTTGGGACAGAGAGCGAAGTCTCTCTACCGTGCCCAATTAAATCGACGAAAGCATTCAACGAAGAAGAATTTCCTTCTGTGCAATAAAATATTAATAATATTCTAAAGGGGGAAAATTTGCTTCGACGGGCGGTTTCATGGAGAGCCATTGACGAACGACAGATGAAAAGTTCTCTTCGTCTCATAAAATCACCGGCGCGTTAAGTAGAACTACTGGAATTCTGCAGCATAAAACAATAGAGAGATTCTGATTTTGAAATGAAGAAGAGAAATGAGAACGCAATATAAAAGACTTCTCCTCTGCGCGGGAAAGTCATCCATCCTGCCGCTATTTCGATATCCCACTAACTTTAATCATTTCTAAATTCTTGCGGAAGGAAGGAAGGGAAGCTTGAGGGAAAGAGGGAAGGAATGAAAGAAAGAAGAGAGGAAAGAAGGAAGGAATTCAAATTTCGACTTAGACCATTAAGCACGCCACACAAGATGGTGAGGCCTTCTTAAAACCAAATTAACTTAGTCTAATAACATAAATAACAATAACGTCAACAAAACCCTTCTGTTATTAAGCATCTCAATTATTTTTTATATTTTCAAAATAAAAATCAAAGAAAGAGATTTTATTGGTGAGGGGGTTGAGAGTGCACTGAGTAATCAACGAATCAATCTTTCAAGATAAAAATAGTCTACAGAAGTTAATTGGAAGGAAACTGGGTCATTAAATCAACTTTCCAAGGCCTCGCACGGACTGACTAAGCCATTTATTAATCCCTATAGGCTTAGTCCAATCACTCTCAGTTTATTCCAAAATACCAGTTGAAAAGAATTGGTGGGGCTAAAATTCATAGATTAAAATTTGGTAATGGTTATATATAATCATATGTTTGACTTGACTGAGTAAAAGCTCTAAAAATTACTAGTATTCTTCCCTGTATGCTTTCATAAATTGCCTTCATTCACTCTATGAAAAAAAAAATAAAAAAGCATGAATTTTTTTTCCAGATGAACCATGTTTTGCACCAAATAAAATCTAATTTTGTTAAATGTCTTAAGAAACTTTTAAGAATATGTAATTATTTGATAATCCATGCAGAGACTCAACAAAATTGACTTCTACAAATCTCCTGGCCAGTTGAAAAAAGGGTATTTGGAAGGGTAATCCACGACTCTACTTTCCAAAAACTCCGAAAGACGTATAATCCATTTATGACTCCCTCGAGTCCTCTTAACTAACCGCGACAATAGAAATCAGCGAAGGGGCCGAGATTAAAGTTCGTGTTATCTTTCATCAAAGGCGACCACAGCCTCGTCCTCTTCCTCTTCCACGGATCGAGAGATTTTCTCTTATTCTCCGCATCTTTCTCTTTTCTACTCTGTTCTTGCTTTCATTCTGTCCCCAAATTTCGAATGGCGGTTAAATGTACTGTGAATTTCTCTTCCATTCTGCTCTTGGTTGGAATGCAATGTGCCAATGCTCAATACAAAACAGCACAATACAATACAGGACAATACAAAATTGATTGCCTTCTTTTCATATGCAGTTTTCTTATCTGCTGTATAAGAATACATGCAAATGCATTCATGTCGTATATATACATATATATATATATATATATATATATATATATATATATATATATATATATATATATATATATATATATATATATATATATATATATATATATATTCTCACGAAGCTAGTCTAATGTAGAGTAAATAAGTTATTCAGGTATTTTATTTATGTTTTCATATGTGCATTGAAGAGGTGAATAGCCAGCTCTTAAGATGAGTTTCTCTCATGTAGGTATAAGTTGGTTATGTAAATTATGTAAGACTTTCGTCGTTAATTTATTTGTATTCTTCATTCAAGTTGGTATATGTAAATTTACGTTATCTTTAAGAATTAACTTTTTTTTAACACATTTTGTTACGAAGTCTTACGGAAGCTGTTAAGAATGTTGTATGATCCATACAAGATATGAACAAGGGCTTATGCAAATGTTTTTATATTTTTATGAGGTATAGCGTCATGTTTGTGAGAAAATACGCAATTCTTATAAGTGCCACGTGTTTTGGAAGGTTCTTGAAAACCCTAGTGTTAGATCTCATGTTTTTTTTTTTTATTTCAAGGACAAATGGTGGCGGAGCTCGCTAAGAGAGAGTCGTCTCGCTGTTGCTTTGGTATGCGTCCAAGAATTGCCTGAAACTAAGGTTCGTCTCCCTGAATTTTTATCTAGTTGATAACTCTGCCGACGCCCTTAGGCCAACCCCCAAGCTTCCCGATCTCGGACCTAGAATCTTCTGGAAGTAGCATGGGGCAGAAAAGAAACAGCCGTCCTATGAAAGAACCAAAGTGCATCTCTCAGTATCTCTCCTAATGCCTTTAGTGTGTCCTCTCCAAAGTGATTTTGTGCCCAGCATATAGCGTGTAAAATTACCAGAAATATCAAGTGTTGGCATTGTGTAAATTTTTGTAACAGGTCCTGTGCCAGTAAGAAACGTGAAGTATATTTGTAACGTAACCAGGTTAACTTCGTGTGAGCTAAATACTTGAGTTTATCAGTTACTTTATGTAAGTTCTTTAAGAGTTTGAGCATTAGTGTAATTATCTCTTTTGCCTTAGTCTAAGGTTTTATTCAGATTTAATATTTCAAGTCAAGCAATTAAATAATTATCAGAGCGGAACATTTATGTATTAATCTAAATTTTGTTCAGACTTAGTATTTCGAGTGATCTATCTTTTTATGTAAATTATTTCAAGGTGTTGTAATTTTTATAGAATATATTTATTTTTGTAAAGTGTGTATTATTTCAATCACCAGTGTTTATTTCATACTCACTCGTACCCTGTTAATGAATTGAAGTAAGAAGTTGTTTGAATAGATCGTAATAATAAATACCCCGTTTTGTATTGAGTGTACTTAAGAGACCTTGGGATATTCAGTGTTTTATATATTCCTGTCTCAGATTTCGGGTATTAATATTTTCAAGTGTAACAGATTTAATGTAAAAACGAACAGGTGAGTTTGGAACTCGAGAGGGTTGTCTAGCTTGCCAGCCGTAATATATGTAATATGAAAAATTTTAAGTAATTTTTATTTTTCCTAACATACTTACCGAGAATTACCTCTTCGGAGGGTCCTTGGACCTCTCTCAATCTCGACCAAGATTTTCCGTGCTACCCCCCCTATCTCGCTCCCGATAGTTCCTACCCCCGCCGCCAGGATAATTCCTGCGGCCCGGATTAGGGCAGGTCACTGCTTTTCCCGGGTCAGGATCTCATTAAGTCCTCCGTTTAGCCCGACTCGGCAATAGAAGAATGGCACTCGGGGACGGAAGGGAGGGCCATTACTCAGAGGTAATTCTCGGTAAGTATGTTAGGAAAAATAAAAATTACTTAAAATTTTTCATTTGTTCCGACACGAATACTTTACCTCGAATTACCTCTTCGGAGACTTACACTTTAGGAGGCGGGAGAGCCATTCTGCCACTTGGTTAGGCACATGGTGCCTGGAGGGCTACGTAATGCGGGGGTACAGAGAGCGGATAGGGGGTAGCAGGGAAAACTTACGCTTATAATTTTAGGGTTACCTCTTGACATTTTCTCTACTGAGTCTTCTCCTGACGAAGTAGGGATGAGACTATTCACTTGTTGGGGACGTCTTCCAGCCTGCCACTACACAGCTTGGAGGGCGGCGATGACTGTCCCAATGGAGAATCCATCCAAAGACTTTCTTGAGTAGTCTTTGAGTTAGTGGGCCGTGAAGGTCGACTGGTGTGACCAAGTGCCGGCCTGCAGGATCTGGCCCACTGCCATATTTCTCTCAAAGGCCAAGGAAGTGCTCAGGCCTCTGATGTCATGGGGACGGGGAGTGCCTGGTACTGCCACCTTGTCTTCTTCATAAGCCCTAGTGATGACTTGTCTCAGCCAGAAGGAAATAGTGTTCTTGGACACTTGCTTCTTATTAACGCCTGAAGAGACGAAGAGGTTCTTGGCACCCGGACGGAGATGGGCCGTCCTTTCCAGGTATTTCCTGATCGTCCTGACCGGGCATAACTACAGGTCGTCCGTATTGCCTGTCTTGGGGATGGCTGGAGAAGAGAAACCTTCAAACCTCGGGTCCCAGACTGCTGGGTTCTGAGTCTTTGCTACAAAGGAGGGTACGAACTTGAAAGATACCTCCTTCCACCCTTTGGAGTGTGCCACGTCGTAGGAGAGACCGTGGATCTCACCTACCCTCTTAGCCGAAGCTAAGGCTAGCAAGAAGACTGCCTTGAGGGTGAGACCTTTGTCCCCGATATCTCTGAGTGGTTCAAAGGTCGGACGACAC
Source organism: Palaemon carinicauda (assembly GCF_036898095.1). Taxonomy (NCBI): domain Eukaryota; kingdom Metazoa; phylum Arthropoda; class Malacostraca; order Decapoda; family Palaemonidae; genus Palaemon; species Palaemon carinicauda. Next base: position 44,737,452 of record NC_090752.1, read on the forward strand.
AACATTTTCAGGACCTTGGCCAGGTCCCATCTAGGCACTCTCCTGGCTTGGGGAGGGAAGGATTGTTCGAAACTTCTAATCAGCATCCCTATGTGTCTTGAGGTCCCCAGGTCGATGCCTTTCAGGAGAAAGACTTGGCCTAAGGCTGCTCGTACTCCTTTAATAGCCGGGATTGGCATTCCTATTTTATCCCTAAGGTACACTAGAAAATCAGCTATGTCAGGGACCGAGGCTTTGAGAGGTCTTATTTGTTTTGTCGCGCACCATTTCGTAAAGGCGGCCCACTTCGCCTGGTAGACTACGGTAGAGGATTTTCTTAGGTATAGGGACATCCTCTTGGCTGTGGAGGAGGAGTACCCCTCCTTCTTCAGGAGTCGCTCGATAGTCTCCAGGCGTGAAGGCGAAGAGAGAGAGGGTTGTCGTGGAACCTGAGGAAGAGCGGTTGACTCAGTAGATCTGACCTGACGGACAGAGGCCACGGCGGTTGACTCGATAGGTCTTTAGGTCCGCGAACTACTCTCTCTGTCTAGCCACCAGGGCGCTACCAAAGTCATCTGTAGGCTTCGAGCCACCTTTATTCTGCTGAGCCCATGTCTTATCAGCGTGAAAAGGGGGAAAACGTACACATCCAGATTGTCCCACTTGTTCTGAAAAAAGAGTCTTCTAAGGAATCTTTCGGGGTCTTGTACAGGAGGGCAATAGACTGGGAGTTGGGCGTTGAGGTTGTTGCAAGTCGGTCAACCACCGGGGAGCCCCATCGTTGAATGATGAGCTTGGCTATTCCTGGGGGAAGGGACCATTTTGTCCCTACTATGTGGCCCATTCTGCTGAGGCCGTCGGCCAGTGCGATTTACTTTCCGGGAAAGAACCTTGCTAACATCACCCCTTGATTCCCTATCACTCAGTCTAGATTCTCTATGGTGAGATCGCCCAACTCCTTCGATTACAAGTACCCTGCTTGTTCATGTATGCCATTACTGTGGTGTTGTCGCTCATCCACGCCACGGAGTTCCCCTTTAGCAGACTTGTGAAGTGTAGGCATGCCTTCTGGACTACTTCCAACTCCAGGACATTGTGTGGAGTTGTCTCTCCCCTTCCAACCAGGTCTCTCGTGCCGCTTCGTCGAGGGGAAGGGCTCCCCATCTCTGGTTGGAGGCGTCTGTGAACAGTAGGAACGGCTGACTAATGAGCCTGAGGTGTCATATCTTATTCTCCGAAGGGAAAAATTCTCCCCAAAAAAAGGTTTAATGTCATTCCCCAGTAGTTCATTCCGGTGGAAGGGGATAGATTTTGCTACTTCGGGTAGATTCAGTTCCCCAGATCCTTGCCAAACTGGAGGAGACTTCTCCCTTGTTCCTCCAAGAGGACCTTTGAGGAGGGAAGAAGCTACCAGCCGTCCGGGTATCTGCTAAGGCGAATGCCTCGTTCGTGGGCCCCCTTGCGACAGCCGTGGGGACTCTCACGAACACTTTGGGCGTTGTTGACAGACCAAAGAAAAAGGGGTCCTGAATTGCAGGAACTGGGAACCCTATTTCACCCGGAGGAACCTCCGACCCGAGGTGTGGACCGGAATCTGGAAGTATGCGTCCTTGGGGTCGATGGTATTCTACAATCTTTCTCCCTCAAGGACAGCAGGACCGAATTCTGCGTGTCCATTAGAAGTCCGTCATCTTGACGAACCTGTTGAGATCTGACAGATCTATAACCGGCCTCCCCCCCCCCGGTCGCTTTTTCTGCCAGGAATAGGCGACTGTAGACACCTGGTCCTGGGAGAAGAACTTCTTCCATGGTACCCTTCTCTAGCATGGACAACACCTCCTCTTGAAGGGCGGTCCTCTTTAACGGGTCTTTAGGATCTAGCCATCTAACCGGTTGGCCGGAAAAGGCGTGGGTGGTTCCGTTAGGAATGGAAGTCCATAGCCCTTCTTTAGTAAAGACACTGTCCAAGGTTCCGCTCCTTGAGCCCTCCATGCTTGCCAATGACGCCTGAGTCATCCTCCAACCCGAAGGTTGGGTGGGGATAGGGAGCCTCCCACTCTTCCCTTCTTCTAGAGGGGCGGCCTGACCTGCCACCCCTAGAGGCGGGGTAACCCGACCTGAAGGAGCTAGAAGGCGCTGGAGCTCCCCTGTGGAGGGGCTGAGGCGTTGCGGACCAGGAGGACGAGGGCTTCTCTCCTCGTAGTGCTGGTAGATGCTTGGGGTGTCGCGGCACTATCCGAGACAGATCTCTTCTAGGGTGGTCTCCTAGGAGTAGTAGGTCTGGGGACGTTAGCCTCCTTCTATTTCAAGACCTTCTCCACTATGGTTTCTCGTTCCTTCCGAGGAAACAGAGATTCTCCCCCCAAGGGAAAGCTGCGATGGGTCGCGTCCCCCTGTCTGGTGCCTACCAAGACACTTACGCCAGAACAGTGTTTCGCTTCCAGAACCCCCAGTTAGCTGTTAGTGTGAGAGACTGAAAAGTCACTAACCTAAGGGTTGAAGGCCTTGCTGGACTTATAGTTTTATAATTTATTTATGAAAGATTTATTTTAATGTTGTTACTGTTCTTATATTTTATTTTTCCTTGTTTCCTTTCCTCGCTGGGCTATTTTCCTTGTTACGGCCCCGGGACTTATAGCATCCTGCTTTTCCTACTAGGGTTGCAGTTCAGCAAGTAATAACAATAACAACAACAACAATAATAATAATAACAATAATAACTTATTGCAGACTATTTAGCTTCACGACTATCAGGGTCCCTGAAGTCTGGGCTTCTCGTTAAGAATTATTCTAGATGTCTAATGATGTCAATACCTAAGAGATTTATTGCTCATGACGATCGATATCCTTTCAAGTGTAATACCTGAAAGAACATGAAGAGGAGACACATTCGTGTAAAGGACACACCTGGCAATCATGTAAAAGAAAATGATTTTTATCTCAATATAAAACATGAATGGGTTTCCTTTTTTTTTTTTTTTTTTTTTTTTAATCGATTCCAATAGGGCACTCCCCGGTCGCTTCAGTTCTGGAATCCCAGGCACTCCCTTGCGGTGGTACCGGTTTCCCCGTCGGGGAGCTCCGCACCCGGTTCGGGGTCAGAACCGGCAACACCGTACCGTCGAGGACTACTGTTCGTGTATTCTCTCCGGGGGACGCGGACGCGGATCCTCGTGGGCTGCCCCAACGGAGGGAACCGTTCCTTTTAAGTCCGAGGGCCGAACCAGCTGCGCTGATTCGGCCAGGCTGCCCGTAAATAAGCCCGCTTACACCTGCGGGCGGGCTGGGGGACGCGGACGCGGATCCCCGTGGGCTGACCCGATGGAGGGAACCGTTCCTTTTAAGTCCGAGGGCCGAGCCAGCTGTGCTGATTCGGCCAGGCTGCCCGTAAATAAGCCCGCTTACACCTGCGGGCGGGTTGGGGGACGCGGACGCGGATCCTCGTGGGCTGACCCGACGGAGGGAACCGTTCCTTTTAAGTCCGAGGGCCGAACCAGCTGTGCTGATTCGGCCAGGCTGCCCGTAAAGAAGCTCGGTTACACCCGTTGGCGGGGTGAACCGGAGGCTTCGCGGTCTTACGCCTGCCTGAAGAGGCCTTCTCGCATTTCTCCCTGCGAGGGTTATATCTGCGTCTGGAGGATGGCCTTCGTGGTGAGAAAAAACCCTGGGTTGTCGGTCCGGGGGACGCTGCAAGACAGACCTGGGGGGCTCCTTCTCGGCGAGGCCCTCGGCTGCAGAAGAGACTGAAAAATACGCTAAGAGACTGGAGAAGAATTAGAGACATTTTCCCCCACATGGGGTCATCAGAGGAGACGTGGCCTGCTTGCACCAGGACTCCGTCTCCCCACACACTCCCGAAAGTAGTACTTACCTCGAACTACTTCTTAAGAGTTATCTTCTACACAATAAACCAACCTCGTCTCCTACTCTGGGTAGGAGAGGGTGGTAGGGAAGCTCAGCCCGGCGGGACGCCCGGCGCTAGTCTTCTTAGGCGAACCCTTCGTCGCCCACTTCCTCTTGGTGCTATACCGCACCCACTCAAATTCTTGGGGAAGAGCAATGGGCACTTCCCCTCAACTGACTTACCTCGTCCCCTACTCTGGGTAGGGGAAGATGGCTGTATAAGAATCTCTATTCGACGAGGCATCGGGAATTAAGTTGGCGAAGAGAGGCTCGTCTTCCTACGAGCCTCTTGGATGTATTCTTCCTTTTAGTGCCGAAGTGCACTCACTGCACTACGTTCCAGGACCAGTAGTCCTGACACGTGGTTGAAGAGGAACATAAGCGGCAACACCGAGGATAAGGGGAGGAAGAACGATTTCTTGTAAAAAGTTTTCCTTTCAGCTATCAATTCCTTGAAGAAAATCAAGGAATACAGTTCCATAACGCACACAACGCACGACACAAGCACTAAGGGAATGAATTAAACACCGGGTAAGGACATGGTTGAAAAGTGAACGCACAGGAACACTTGGGATCACAACGCGCCAAAGGTTCGAGAGTTTAACCGAGAGAGAGTGAGATGATTCGCATCTCACGACCTAGGACTTAATGTGATCCTGACCCGGGAAAAGCAGTGACCTGCCCTAATCCGGGCCGCAGGAATTATCCTGGCGGCGGGGGTAGGAACTATCGGGAGCGAGATAGGGGGGGTAGCACGGAAAATCTTGGTCGAGATTGAGAGAGGTCCAAGGACCCTCCGAAGAGGTAATTCGAGGTAAAGTATTCGTGTCGGAACAAATTATATTTTGGGGTAACAGACATGGGACCATTGTATAATATATATATATATATATATATATATATATATATATATATATATATATATATATATATATACACACACACACAGTATATTTACATGTTCTAGCTATAATCAGACAATTTAATGTTTTCTAAAATGGCCCATAAAAATACTATTCCAGACCAGTATTTTCCTATATTGTTATTTTGCGCCGAAAGACTTGACTTATTTTTGTTTATTAAAAAGATGAAACACAACATAAATGACAGCCTGTCCGGTGTGCAGTTCGCTGTTGTATAGTTCTGTAATTTTAAAAGTATTGAGTTTTTGTCTTTTGTCCTTTTTTCTTTAAAACATCAGTTTTATTGTACTAACTATGGGATAAGTTCTTGTCTTTCTTAAAAACATTTTTTTTACTATTTAGTTACTTCTATTTTGTCTTTCATGTTTTAATTTTTTTTACATTAATTTTTGTCTTCATTTGATTCTTGTTTTTTAATGTTTTTCAGTTAAATTCATTCCTGGTTAATAATTTTCATGAAAGACTAATCCTATCCTATTTCCATGAAAATATCTTATATTTTTGGTCCTTTTTACCGCCTGATGACGAGGTATAATTTTGAATCTTTCTATATCTGAAGTTCCCTATACTGTAGCTTAGATTATCATTAATTATAATCAAACTATGTATATTTGTATATGTACGTCTTATGATTCCAAATGAGAGAGAGAGAGAGAGAGAGAGAGAGAGAGAGAGAGAGAGAGACTTGGAGTGGCTCAACTACGTCAAGACTTCGTGGAGTGAATGGGAATGGAGTGAAGTGAAGGAAACTTGTGAAGGGCTGTCTAAAGTACAAATGGACTGTTTAGAACACTTTGGTTTGAAATTAATAGAATTTGCAGGTGCAGTATTAAACTCGTGAGAGGTAAAGAGATAGTCAAGAAAGTTCTATTATCTTTTTTCCTAAGAGGCTCCTTACTCAGATTTCCGCAATGTAGCCAAGACGCTGCTCTTCCGGTATTTGTGAACGTAGCCTTACTAAAAAAAACTAGACATTGACTGGGTAGATAGCCCTCTAACCACGCATGGCTTTAACACGGCCACAGCTCCATTGAAATTCTCATAAAGCTTGGCAATACACTTCCATCAAGAAGGATCCAGTACCTTGGATTAGGTCGAGTTAGATTACAATGGAAAGTGGCGAGGTTCAGGAATGCAACCCCCTGTCAAGTAGGATGCAAGAACCTAGGTTCAGTTGAGTTCAGGTATATCCCTTTATGCAAATTGCCGCTAGGGCCAGGGGAGCCAAGGCCCTGTCCTTACCAGGTATGATAAGGTGCACTAAATTAGTCCGAGATGTAACCTTGTCACAAACTCCGTGCCATTCTTTATTAAGATGACCCATAAGGACAATTATTTAAGCATCATATCAAAAAACAGTAAAATTAATCTGAAAAATCTATCCAAAAATGTAGCATATAGCTGAACAAGAAGCGTTAGCTAAGCTACATCTTATCAGCCAAAACAAAACAATATGAATATTATTTTCAGTACCATCATTCAATGAAGGAGGAACAGCCTACAGTGTGCCCAACGCAACACTTTACGCAGTATTCCACGTTCTTGGACGTATCCTTTCGGTCCCCGTTACTTTGCTCTCTCTAATATTATTCCTTTCTTTGCCTTTGTCCCTTCCAAGTCAACTATCCAGCTGCTTAAAATTAGCCTTGCTCTAGATTTTTTATATGCTGTACTATATATGATTAAAGATTTTGGCCTGATGAAAAACTGTATACTCAAAATGATTAATATGAAACTTTTTTTTCTCCAATACCTTCATGCTTAGTTTATTCTATCCTATATGTTTCTGAATTTCCTAATATTTCTCATCTGCATTTAAAAGGCGTTTAACATGACACTACCTACCGCGTTTACCAATGTATACTATATATATATATATATATATATATATATATATATATATATATATATATATATATATATATATATATATATATATATATATATATATATATATATATGCACATGTGGGAAATGAGCCTGAAGGATGCCTACTGGATGATTGTCACGATACACAGAAAAATAAGGAAGATAATGAACTCTGCAAATACCGGTATTTGCGCATAACTATATATGAATCGATTTAATTACGTGAAATGCAATATAAATAAAAAATAATGGGTTAAAAGAAATTGTTGTAGCATACAAGCTAAGAAATGTTTTTTACATAAGTTAAGAAATTCACTTAATTACACTTGTCAACTGTCATACTGACAAAGAGAGATCAATATCTTATTGAGGTTTGGGGAAGACTATTGAAAACGTCCATGACTGGTGTTCTGCTGGACTGGGGTTCGAGATACGCTCAAGCTCGATAGTTTGTTGTAGCGTCTGCAACCTCACCATCCGTGTGAACTAAGGATGGATGGTTTGGGGGGAGCCTGTAAGTCTACCTGCTGATTCATCAGTAGCCATTACCTGTCCCTCCTTAGTCATAGCTTGGGTGGAGAGACGGCTTGAACGCTGATCATAGGTATATATGGTCAGTTTTTAAAGCACTGCCAATGTCCCTTGCCTCAGCCATTCATGAGCAACCTTCAATGACTTTGAGAAGTTGGACAGCTACGGGAAGGAAACAAAGGATGGACGATAAGTAAAAGACAGTACTCAATGTACAACCTACAGTGTGCTGTAATAGGCACATAGTTGGCATTACCCTTTACCGGGTATTATAAAAACAAATTGTGTCTAAGCTCTTAGCTCATTTATATATTCATATATATTTTTCATATAGAATGTACCTTAGAAGGTTAGCAAGTATTTTGATTTGTTTTCCATTTTCTATAATTCCTCTTTTTCTGTTATTCATAAATCTCAAAACATGTGACTTATCAGTTTTATAAAAAAAAAGAGTTTTTAATCCAATAAAATATTGACACGACAAGTGATAATAAAGAAATTTAGCCGCAAAACCCTTAAAAGAGAATAGTCATTTCCTTTATTTCAGAGTTATCGTTATTCTTCCTCTCCCCATCCTTTTCTTCCTCATATAATCTTTTCATCAATATAAAAACAATATAATATAATAACCAATATTCAATATTTAAATACCCTCTTACGGAATAAAAAGAAGAGACCAACAAACTAATAGGCAAATTTTCTAAGTTTAAAATCAAATTGAAGGAACAAATATCGAGCAAGCAGAAAGACACGAACAAAAGCAGTTGAAAAGCTCAGAATGAAACCAGTCGAGTGTGGAAAACTCCTAGTTGATATATTATAATTTTTTTTGTTAACACGGCTAACGTAAAAGCCTGCCAATCACGAAGGAAATATCCTTTGTTGACTTCGACATGTATAGTGTTGATATCAAATAGAAATGATGAATTAACCAACTATATTTCAGACATTACTCTGATACAGTTGTTTTAAATGGTTATTGCTGATGATATCATCATCATCATTATTATGTTTATAGTTTATAAATGAAAGATGTATTTTAATGTTATTACTGTTTCTAAAATATTCTATTTTAATTTTCCATTATTTACCGTTGTAGTTTTATTTCATTTCCTTATTTCCTTTCCTCACTGGGCTATTTTTCCTTGTTGTGGGCTTGGGCTTATAATATCTTGCTTTTCTAACTAGGATTGTAACTTAACCAGTAATAATAATAACAATAATAATAATAATTATAACTAGACTGCGACTGGCTAAAGCCAGTGGCGGAGGATTCCCCTACAAAATGGGTGTGGAAATGCTTTTGTCAATCAGTAAAAGATATTGTGTAAAGGTTTATTGGCCTAATGACCCCTTAACTAAATTTTGAGTTATGTTAATAAACTATTCTAAAGCAATTTATCTGTATAATAGCAGGTATATGGAGGTAAAACATAGGCAAAAATGACAAATATAGAGAAATTGATCTTTGAGCTTGAAGACAATGGGCACTTCCAAGGTCATGTGAGGGTCAAGGGTTAAATATGAACCCATATTCTGAAAGAGCATATGCGAATGGGATGTGGGGGTTGGGGGGGGGGTGACAACAACACATCACTTTTAGCCCACGTCAAATTTTTCCATGAAATAGCCATATGACCTTGAAAATGAGGGTCAAGGTCAAAATGAGGGTCAAGGTCAAAATGAGGGTCAAGGTCAAAATGAGGGTCAAGGTCAAATTTGACATTTGATTTGGAGGTTTATGTATATGTTTGGGGTATTTTACTATAGCATGCTATGACCAAAAAACCAGTATTTCATGGAGAAATTGCCAAAGTCACGATTTCTGCAATGTCAAAAATAATAAAAAATATACATTAAAAAAAGTAATTAAGCAGTCGCTACAAAAGTTAAGCTAACCTTAGATAAATATATAGGGCATCATATGCCACTAAGATCAGGGCTCTGGGCCTTCCAGTTTTTGAGATCTCGGAAACAAACCTGTTTTGACCCGGTTTGGCCATTAGCGACCTTGACCTTGACCTACTTGCATTAAAGTAGGGCAATATCTGGGGATTTACCTCTGTGTCATTGTCCATAAGGCCCTTAGTCATACAGCTT
>NC_090752.1:44754256-44764256 GCF_036898095.1 Palaemon carinicauda
TTAAGCCTTATCAAATCATATCTTGGTACTTCATATGGTCAAAGATTTTCCAAAATTGGTTTTAATGGCATGAACATTTGAAGTATTTTCCGTTTTAAGCTCTGAAAGAATTTAAAGTTTTGATATTTAAGCTTCTTTGTAATTTAAGACCATCTGAATATTCCTACGAAGTCTCTCAAGTTAAATTAGCCTTAGAGCAAAGATTTAGTTTGAGGTTTCAAGGTTGTTCAAACCTACAAGGAACAAGATTAATATAAGCTTCAGTAATTAATAGTAATTGTTTAATAAGGTTAGTAATTAACTAAGCAGAAATAATTTAAAGCATTAATTCAGTAGTCATGAAACTGAATTTGATCACTTAAGGTATTCTTTGAAAGTGTCCTGTCAAGTAGGGAAACGGTATGACTAGGTACTTTCAATTAAAAAAAATCCTATAGATATCATTGAAATTATTCCCTTATAGCTTTTTCATCAATTTAAAGTCTTAGTTTTCTCTAGACCAGAAATGTCAAACTTGAGGCCTGCGGGCCAGATGTGGTCCTAGAGATGACTAGATTTTTTAACTGTATAAGTGTTACAACTGAGGAAAATTAACTAAACTGTTAAGATGAACCCAAATGTACGTTTTGGCAAACTAGGATGACCTGCAAGAAAACTTTTAAATCTACGGTTTTGCCAATAATTAATTACCAAATCTTTGATGGCCCTCCAGACCATAGTCAAATGCATAATTGGCCCTCAAAAGGATTTAAGTTTGACATTCCTGTTCTAGACTACTAATTCAATGAGTAATATCATCTGTGAATTTATGTAACTATTTTAAACAAGTTATCAGTACGTGTGACTGCTGGGTTATAGCAACTTGCTTTTCCAAATAGGGTTTCAGCTTGGCTAATAATAATAATAATGATAATAATAATAATGATAACAATAATAACAATAATAATAATATTAATATCATGCCTATTATACTATATACAGTGCCTGGAACCTAACAAAAGAATACAGCAATTTTTAGATATCCTTTCATACTTTATCACTGACATCTTATAAAATATTTTGTGCTAGTTAAACTCAGCGTTCCTCAACCGTAGACAATCAAAATTCCACACAGAGGAATAAAGAATTCGCTTACAAACCGCATTCCTCACTAGCAATATTGCTGCGGAAAAAAAAAAAGTTTTTTTTCTCCGCATTTTCCTAAGTTTTGGAATAGTTCTATGAGATATTCAGTCCTAATATTTGTTACACGCAAAATCCTGCAGATAACCATAGGGATTTATATAGTTGCATTTTAGCTTTGGCAGCCAATCACCACACACTCTGCGGCTGTTAAGTTTTTTTTTCTCTCTTTCAACATCGAAGAAGTTTTTCGGACATCTTCCGATATCCAATTGGGTCGTCGGTTAAGGCTTCCAGATTTAAAGGGGGTTTTATTGCTACTCTTCCCCAGCTGTTTCCTCCGTGGTGCTTGAAAAGGGTTAAGAGAAGGCTGGTGGATGTTGGATGAGAATTAGACCGAGATCTTAATGTAATCTGTAATCTAGAGGCTTCCATTGCAAATTACTATTATTAATATTAATACTAATCTACCACCCTCGTTTGAAAAGTAGGATGCTATAAGCCCAAGGGCTCCAACAGGAAAAAATAGCCCAGTGAGGAAATGAAATAAACTACGAGAGAAGTATGGAACAGTCAGAATAATATATTTCAAGAACAGTACCAACAATAAAATAATGTTTCATAAAAAAAAAAACTATAAAATGAGACATATCATGTCAGCCTGTTCAACATACAAGCATTCACTTCAAGTTTGAACATCTGAAATTACACCGATTCAACTACCTGTTTAAGATGATCCTTCCACAACTTTGTCACAGCTAGAATAAAACTTCTATAATATTGTATAGTATTGAGCAGTTACGATGGTATCCTGAAAGTTATAGAAGAGAAATTGGCAATTGAGATGACATCCATTGGATATTTGGATGGTAATTTTGAGGTTGGGATGTGATTCATAAGACGTTCGGATGATGATAATTTATTAAAGGAACTAGATGAGGGATGGTATTGAATTCTAATTTTCATTGATAAGTTAAGGTCAAAAGTCGAATTGACTTACATGGTTACTTGAAGGGAAGATTTTTCATGCTTGGTTAAATACTAAATATATGAAGACTATAGCAACTCCTTCATTAAACACTACGATGAAAAAAGTCATTGAAAAGAGGTTTGATATATATATATATATATATATATATATATATATATATATATATATATATATATATATATATATATATATACATACAAATATATACGTATACATACATACATATATATATACATATATATACATACATATATATACATACATATATATATATACATATACATACATACATATATATATACATAAACATACATACATATATATACATAAACATACATACATATATATATACACATATACAAATATATATATATACATACATATATATATATATATATATATATATATATATATATATATATATATACACACCATACAGTACATATATATATACATACATACATACATATATATATATATATATATATATATATATATATATACATACATATATACATACATACACATATATATATATATATATATATATATATATATATATATATATATATATATATATATATATATACATATATATATATACATATATATGTGGATAGAGAGAGAAAGAAAGCTACATTAAATGCTACAGCACTTGTGATATCAAATCGTTTCGGACATTTTTATCGTTTTCTGTATTTATTCTTGTTCTCAAGGACAGAGTTATGAAGGAAATGACGGAATTTATTACTGTGCCGATCTATTTACTCAAAATTTTGTAGACAGCTGTTTCAGACAAAAAATAATGGCTTTGATCAGTCAATTCCAACAATTTTGTCCACAGCTGTTTCAGACAATAAATAACGGCTATGATCAGGGCTGGCAATCCCAATAATCACATTGTTGGTAGATTGCTATTCTCTTCAGGCAGTCCGAAACAGAATTAAATTTTCTGAGGTTTACCCATGGTTACTGATGATGATATGATGGGGCAAACAGCAACTGGATACATAGCAAGGGTGGTGTCAGTCACTTATCCCTGTTCCCGGTCGGTTCTCCATGAACTGTTTTCTTTCTTATACTTCTCCCATCTTTGATCAGGATGGGAGGTCTTCAAGATCCGAACAATGAAATCATTACCCTTATAGAATGGTACTGCATTCATACTACGAAACTTAAAAACACCTAATATGAAAAACGTAAAAATTTTTGCACAGAAATTAACAAAAATAAGACATCTGGATCCTCCATTAAGCTCCTGTATTTCAGTCGTAGCTTAAATGACCCTGCAATGAAATAAAAAAAATCTTGCTTTTTAATTAATTCCGACAACTTTTGCTCCTTAGGCTCCAGGATAAGTTTTAGAGGCATGCTATAGAATATCCTCTTGGTGGAAGGAAGGACATAATCTGAAGCCACCTGAACACTCAACACAGGATGCTATATTCTGATGAATACTAACTCAGTAACAAGAGGCCTCCCATAGTTATCCTCTTCGTCATTACCGTGATGAGCTTGAAGTCTGCTCGTGAGGGTTGTCGACATGTGGCCAACGTAACATGCATTAGGGGGCTTACACTCCATTTCCGAACATCTGAAATTTTAAAGTACATTGTTTGTAAACCCCTAGGGTACTCTGCGAGCACGACTGTTTCTCATCAAAAGGATGTTTACTAAATTGGACTTGCTCTTCACTCTCAGCAAAACTTTCAAAAGTGGTTTTACTCCTTAAGTGATATTTCTAAGGACATATATTTCTTGGTTGTAGGCTATCACATGGTCTATATTGTGAAAGAGAATTATATCTTTGTTGTTTTAATTTGAGTTCTGGGCATGTGTTAAAATTCATCCATTCCCTTCCTTGTCATATCCTCTATGATGTTCCTGAAATAGCCATTGTTTACAAACGTAAGTCATATCTTCCAATTCTTCAAGGATACCTTTCTAACTATTGTAGTGGGAGAAAGCTCTCCTGCTACAAGCACTAATAACAAGACCTCCTGTATAAGTCAAAACACTCTCCCTGTGAGCTAGGGCACCAAGCATCATTAGCAGTTCTCAGGAAGACTGATGTACTATACTTGATTTGTTGTATATCAGCAAATACATAACGAAAAGGATGTTTAAGAATGAAATAGCTTTTAAGGCACTGGAAAGCCTATCCGATTCATTGGGTCTTTATTTGGGATAAAGATAAAATCAACATATCTAGCATAGATTTTAAGCATCTTGTGACTACTGAATTTTTTATCCTCCACAACAGCCAAGCACACTTTATTTACCTGGTGAAAGAGTTTGCCTCTTCATGAAAGGAAATGTGGTTCCGTTTTGCAAGCGGAGATTTCAAACTCACCACAATAATGAGGTCACACATCAGCATTTCATTCATACATATAAAAAACGTACCTATTATTAACCTATCATGGACACAGTTGTTCACAAGGAGGATAACTATGGGAGGCTGATAACTGCTGATGTAGTGCTCATCAAAATGCAACAGCCTGTGCTGAATGTTCAAGTTTCCCCAGACTGTCATCCTTTGGACCCTTAGGAACTGGTGTTGTGAGATTCCATAGCGAATCAAAGTTTTCCCCCCAATGCATGGTCTTTAAAACTGCGATACGAATTTTGAAGTTTCACTGAAGATCCAGATGTCATCAGTAAGATTTTGATCAAATATTCATATTTGTGGTTTTTAGATGTCTTTAGATTTCTTTTACTCGTAATTATTGTTTGTATGAATGCACACCCATTATATAAAGCTAAGGATCTTTTTGAATGGATGCCCAAATGAAAGCCTTCAGTTAATGGCTGAAACAGCTACAGGGAAATATATATTGTGTAAACGGATTAGAATAGAAATAAATTTTGTATTTTCTTCAAAGCTCTAGTCCTCTAGATAATTTACAGAAATGTTAATAATTGTCGTCTTAAAATCACTAATGTCACAAGTGGTTTTGCATTTTATGATAATTGCCAAATAATAAGACTAGCCCCCATTTTATATATATATATATATATATATATATATATATATATATATATATATATATATATATATATATATATATAAATACACATACACACATTACTAGCAAAGCTACAATAAGAGAAGGAAATAAGGAAATAAATAAACTATATGAAAAGTTATAAACAATTAAAATAAAATATTTTAAGAACAGCAACAACATTAAGACAGAGCTTTCATATATAAACTATAATAAGAGACTTTCGTCAGCCTGTTCAATATAAAAACATTTGCTGCAAGTTGGAACTTTTGGAAGTTCTACCGATTGAACTACCCTATTAGGAAGATCATTCTACAGTACACCTTGGTCACATCTGGAATTAATTGAACGACGGTATCAGAGATTAATATCTACTGTAAATCAGGAATAAGAAAATTAATAGACCGTAAGTTCCTGTCCAACAAATTAAGATAAGAATCCGCTGCTTAAGTCCAGACAGGGGAACAAAACTCGAAACTAGGTAGAATGAAAGAATTAAACACTTCAGAAAAGATTGATAATCGAAAATCTTACACGACTTCCTCAATAAGCCAATTTTTTTGCCCAACTAAAGACGACACAGACCTAATGTGTTTCTCAAAAGTAAATTTGCTGTCATACTGAGTTAAAGAAACACCAATGCCGAGATCTGAATGTTGAGGAGCAACTGTCCTTAACCTACTTTGAGTTTTGTTAGGATTCAACTCCATGCCCTATAATTTGCACCATGAACTAATTTTAGCTAGATACCTATTAAGGGATTTAGCAACCCCCCCCCCCCCCACCATTAGTCATGTGCATATAGCATAATGTAATGGGCCAAGAACATTACTCTGCGGAACACCAGATATCACATTCCTAAGCCCACTTTTGTGCCCATTAACAACAACAATTTGTGATCTATTACTTAAAAATTCAATAATGACGCTAAGAAAAGACCCACCCACTTGAGTTTGAAAGCAAGGGCCTCATGATTAACACGGTCAAAGACAGCAATAAAAATAAAGGCTAATCATACGAACTTCCAGCCCACAATCAAAAGATTTCGGTACAGCATTGAGGATTGTAAGAAGGGTATCACATGCTCCAAGGCCTTCACAAAAGCCAAATTGCAAACTATGGAACAGTTGATTACCTTCAGCAAACCTATTTAGACAATTTGCAAATAGATGTTCAAAAACTAGATAATATGGGAGTTACGGAAATTGCGCGGTAATCATACTTGAGCTACCACAAACACTTTTGCATAATGGAGTAACATTACCAATTCTCCAACAAGTGCTAAAAGCTCCTCTTCTTGCTACCTAGTGCAAAATAACAGGTAACTTTGGAGGTAAGAAATCTGCAGTCTTTATAAAAAAAAAAAAAAAAAAAAAAAAAAGGAAAAATACCACTTGGGTCTAAACCAACATAAGCATCAAGGTACATCAACAGAGCTTTAATTTCACGAGATCGAAAAGCTAAACTAGTTAGTTTAGCCTCAGGAAAAGAGAAATGTCGAAGATCAAGTTTCTCATCACCCTACTTAGTGTCAAACAGACACACACACATGTATATATATATATATATATATATATATATATATATATATATATATATATATATATATATATATATATATATATATATATATACACGTGTGTATACATATAAATATATATATTATATACATACATACATACTTAGTGTCAAACACACACACACGTGTGTGTATATATATATATATATATATATATATATATATATATATATATATATATATATATATATATATATATATATATATACACATGACTGTTTACATATAAATATATATTATACACATACACACATATATATATATATATATATATATATATATATATATATATATATATATATATATATATATATATATATATATATATATATATTTATTTTAAGCGTCCCACTACTTCCCCTACATAATAAGGGACTATTTTGGGCTTGAATCTTCCACCCTGTCCTCCATTCTAGTATACAGAAAATGTAACTTTAAACCTTATTTGATATTACGCCATAAAAATCATCTAAGATTTACATGGCCGTTGTTTAGGTGCTTTTGTCTCCAATAAATCACTTATGTGAGAATATTTCAAACTTAAATGGTACTTTATTCGTTTATATAATCTACCGTCGCCCCCTATGGTCCTCTCCAGGTACCAGTTAGTGACACCAGATAATTCCCAATAAAATAGAATATTTTTTATTAGCAAATCAATGCTCTTTGTGGATAGTTTCCTTTACTCAAAATCAATAACAACGGACAATTAAATGGGTCGTTATTGGCCTCGCACTGCATTTTATGACGCAACTAAAAATAATAACTGTAATTGAAAGTTTCATCCTTGGAGCAGTAAAAATAAAAAATAAAAATCTTACGTAAACCAACGAGTAATAAAAATCAAAACGGCCGTATTAGTTATTATTACATTCAACTTAGTCTTAACATATACATTCATTCCCTTTACAGTGTAACTGTTCCTGTGTATGTATATATATTCATGGTAGGCGTGCAAAAAACTTAGATCACTGAAAATATTTAGTTATTTCATTTACAAACAGAAAAGCCACGTCCAGGAAAATCATTCCTTAAAGCAATGGCCACCGTATATATACATAACTGATCAATGATTAACACCAGCCACCAGCTGAGATACTACCGCTGGAGTTATGGGGTCCTTTGACTAGCCAGACAGTACTACATTGGAACCTTCTTTCTGGTTACGGTTCATTTTCCCCGTTGACTTGATTACACATGCACCGAATAGTCTGGCCTATTCTTTACAGATTCTCCTCTATCCTCGTACAATTGACAACAGTGTGATTATCAAACAATTCTTTTTCACCCAAGGGGTTAACTACTGCACTGCAATTGTTCAGTGGTCACTTTCCTCTTGGTAAGGGTAGAAGAGATTCTTTAGCTATGGTAAGCATCCCTTCTAAGAAAAGGAGACTCCTAAATCAAACCATTGTTCTCTATTCTTAGGTAGTTCCATAGCCTCTGTACCATGGTCTTCCACTATCTTCGGTTAGAGTTCTCTTGCTTGAGGGTACACTCAAGCACGCTATTCTATCTTATTTTTCTTCCTCTTGTTTTGTTAAAAGTTTTTATAGTTTATTTAGGAAAGGTTTATTCTTATGTTGTTATTGTTCCTAAGATGTTTTATTTTTCCTTGTCTCCTTTCCTCACTGGGCTATTTTCCTTGTTGGAGCCCCTACGCTTATAGCATCCTGCTTTTGTAACTAGGTTTGTAGCTTAGCAAATAATAATAATAATAATAATAATAATAATAAATAATAATAATAATAATACAGTAATAATAATAATAATAATAATAATAATAATAATAATATTCACTTATTTAAAATTGTGGTTTTGACTGCTATTGACGCGAAATGAGCCATCAGTACACGTACAAACAAACACACATACAGAGTTGAAATTACACACGAGAAACCCCCCCCCCCAACACAGATGTAAGCCGTAATCACACTTCTTTAGCAATGAGTTTGTATTTGCGTTTTTAGGAAGGAAAACTATAGATAATGAAAGCACATTTTCTAACCCCTTGAGAGCTGATCATAAAAAATACCTTAATCTTTAAAAATGACATGCTTTGACAGAGCCTATATGGGTCCTTCCTTTCTGTAGAGAGTTGATCATAATAAGTAACTTGATTTTCAAATATGACAAGTAACTCAAAAATGCGCCATAGTGTCCAAGAGCAATGGAAGGAATTTTGTATTCCAAAAGTAATTCCGCAGGCATCTTATTACCTATACATGGGATCAAATCATCAAAACCCCGGTGTTTAATTTTTTGTTTCATGGGTAAAATTTTGGGATATTAAGTCTTAAGAAAGCTTACAGTAAAGCAGGAATAATAAATTTAAGGTTGAAAATCTAAACATACTTATATATATGTGTGTATTGATAACCTATGCAAAGAGAAAGATTAATTATATTTTTTTTAAAAAGTAAGCGAAACAGGTTCATTAGAAACCAACCTCTTGAAGGTAAAAATGTAAGTAAGCGCAAAATCCAATAATGCAAAAAAAAAAAAAAAAAAAAAAAAATTGCCATATGCCTGCGCAACAATTTTTCATGGGAAAACATCCGAAATGAAAATGAAAATAACGAACTCGGTTACATAAAATAACAAACAACATGATAATAATTGTCAACGTGATAATAAAGCCACTGGATTAAAACCGTATTATTCCCTTTACTGGGACGTCCTACCCCGGGGAACAATATCTCTCTCTCTCTCTCTCTCTCTCTCTCTCTCTCTCTCTCTCTCTCTCTCTCTCTCTCTCTCTCTCTCTCTCTCTCTCTCTCTCCTTCTAAAGGACCTTGGTCTCTATTGCCCTGGAACACCTCCAAGAGACACGCTCGCCAAACTCCAATCCTTCAAAAGAAGTTACGTTACCAGAAAGCATCAGGGATGCATCTGACATATCAGGCATGAGAAATTTAAGGATATATTTCAGCCACAAAGGACTTGATCTTTGTAATGACTGCTCATATTTCAGGCAAAAGGGGCAAGGTCTTTAATGTATGGACATATTTCATCCACAAAGGCCATTTCATCCACAAAGGCCATTTCATCCACAAAGGCCATGCTCTTTATAATGACTGGGTATATTTCAGCAGAGAGGGACTTGATAATTATTATGACATGGCTCAGCCACAAAGGACTTGATCTTTATAATGTTTGAGGATATTACAGCCGAAATGGACTTAATCTTTCTTCACTTATAAACGGAATAACATTCCTTTAAAAGCTGTATTTTCTCAACCTAATTTTTCTAATACTCTAGTTGTCAGTCTTAGAACCACCCTCTCTTGGCATTTCTAC
>NC_090752.1:44778056-44798056 GCF_036898095.1 Palaemon carinicauda
TCTTGTTTCAATATAACTTTTTCAGCTCTGAATAAAGAAGGCGAGACAAAAAAGAATAAAAAAAGGAAAAAGGAATTCTCTCGTTACTCGGTCCCTTTCAAAATGTGAAGGACTTCCCTCCCTGGAAATGCTAGATAATGGCCTAAGAAAATTGACTGTGATTATTCAAGGGCATGAATCCCAAGCCCTTTAGGAATATTATTCATAATACGTTATTATTTTGTAAATATGCAGCCTCACATATATAAATACAATAAAAGCCCATTAACTTGCGGAGCAGAAGCAGTCCCCAGAATATATACTTTGATAATAAAAGTTATAAAGACAAATAAATGATGTACTATAAATATACACACAATGTGTATATACATAACATATGCATACATATATACACACACACACACACACACACACATATATATATATATATATATATAGTGTGTATGTGTGTTCTACAGCTACAACGAAATCCTATCATGTCGATTTACTCACACACTTTGGGTACACTAGTCACAACAAAATAAAGTGCAGGGAATAAACGATGAAATAATACCCATGAAAGAACTTGACCCCACGGGCGGTAGGTAAGAAAGCGGTCCAAATTTAACCCTAGGCCCACAAGAAGAAATAAAAGTTCAAAATCAGATCTTACGTACAAGAAGAAGAAGAAGAAGAAGAAGAAGAAGAAGAAGAAGAAGAAGAAGAAGAAGAAGAAGAAGAAGAGCAGCAGCAATGGCAGCGGCATGGTATTAGCAGAGGTAGTAGTTATAATGAATACCTGTCACGCCCCCTCCCCGTCCGACCCATTCAAAAGGAAAATCCTCATCATCTCATCACGCCTTACCAGCCTCTAAATGACGTAGTTCCCCCAACGCGTTTTAATTCTAACGTTGCCGAGTCCGTAATTCCTAAATAAGGTAATTCCCCGTCCGCCATTCCTATCTACAGTACATCTGCAGGGCAACGGCGCGATGGCCATTTTCTCATTAGAGCATCATCCTCGACATAATAACCCGGAGGGACTTTATTTAACCCATCTCCAATGGGCTCGGGTAGAGGGGAACTCTGTCCTCGGGGGAGGATTGGAAAGGGGGAGGGGGTTTTTCTTTGTCTCCCGATGGGTGGGGGACGATGGGCGGAAAGAGGGGGCGCTTTGTTCCAGAGTCAAACTATTTCATCATCGTTGTCCCTTGCTCTAATATTAACTGATTTCCAGGAGAGAGGAGGGGTCTGTTTGGGGGGGGAGGGAATGGCAATAGAGACGTCCCAGTAACCTCCCCTCCCCCTCCCCGACCTAAAAGAAGGGTACCCCTCCACGCTCTGTTCTTGATAATGATCGCTGCTATTCCTAATTAAGGGCGATATATTTTGGATGTGTCCTGAGCTTGCTCTCTCTCTCTCTCTCTCTCTCTCTCTCTCTCTCTCTCTCTCTCCTTTAGTGTTGGTGTGAATGAAATCACCGTGGGAGGCAAATGAATGGGAGAAAAGGAGACGCGATGGGAATGATTCCATTTATAAGTGCGTCACTTCGGTTTCCCCATCTCCCTGTCTTTGGAATTTTATCCTACCTTTATGTTCTCTAGCGAGTTGATTTATTTAAAGGTGCATTTTGTTCGTCTCTCTCTATCGTCCGGTAGTCTTTTAAATTTGCTCTGCTTTAAAGCAGCAATTAGTCTTTTAAATTTGCTCTGCTTTAAAGCAGCAATTAGTCTTTTGAATTTGCTCTGCTTTAAAGCAGCAATTAGTCTTTTAAATTTGCTCTGCTTTAAAGCAGCAATTAGTCTTTTAAATTTGCTCTGCAATTAGTCTTTTAAATTTGCTCTGCTTTAAAGCAGCAATTTCACTTCAAGTTTATCTAGTTTTCGAATTATCGGATCATTTCCCTCAACTGCTTATCTTTGGAATCTGTACTACTCTCATCATCCCATTTCCTATGCTCTTCCCACTTTCAAAAAGTCAAGAGTTATATAAAGTATGTCCAGTCCATTTCACTCAATAGCTGAGAACAAGAATATTTCTTCCTATATATCATTCATCCAATTCCTTAACCTTCCTTTTTCTTTATTCTATTTCCATTTCATTTGTCTATTTCACTTGGGCGATGCGAAGGTAATAAGGTGGAAGAAGTCAGGGAAAGGAGTCTGAATGGGAGCTAAGTATACACGGAAAGCTGAGTGACGCAAGGATATAGGAGCTCTCGCAAGGATAATGGAAAGCTTAATATCTTTCTATTTGATCCTCACTCATCTTCTCATATTTGCTTCCGTTTTCAGCTGTCTCCTTCTTTCTTGCGTTCTGTCAAATTTGGGGTCTGTCAAATTTGGGGACTTTCGACGCTTTATGTCGCTTTGTCGTTACATTTTTGCGATTTTATATGTTTATTCGGTCCTCCAATTCACTTTACTTGTTTCATCCATGTGTTATTTCCCATGTTATTTCCGTTGTTTATTATTTATAATTACGCATACTGTTACACGTGGAATCTAACGAAAGCGAATTGGGAGAGATAGGAAAGTAACAAGATAATTATTTCCTTTACAATCTCTCGTTTCGTTAGCTATCTCACAGCAGCTTTAATAGCCTAGGATTAGCCATCCCAGTATGACCTAATCTGACTGAGTAATCCTTAATTAATCAAACTCTCTCTCTCTCTCTCTCTCTCTCTCTCTCTCTCTCTCTCTCTCTCTTATTAAAAAACTATCAAATTTATTTATCAAATTTATCATGTCACTTCATTCTTCTTTCCCCTTACAATTCCTTCTTATCGCTTTCATGATCCTTCCAAGCAACTTATCATTCGCTGTTTCATCTATCTTATTTTCCTCTCTATTCCTCATCTTCACCTTCAATTACCAATCATTTCCCTCTTTCTTTTCGGCTGCACCATGTTTGTTTAATAACATTGCATCTTTATCAGTCTCGACTCGATGAAAATTCCCCACAACCATCCAAAATATATTTGTAAATATTTTCTATTAAATCAAACAGTGCCTTTATAACCTCCGGCATCGAAGTGGGAAGTGGGTTTTGCTTTCAACCGACATAGTCTGTCTGTCTTGTCTGATTACATGATATTTCCAAACGTTACTGATAAATTAAAGGGGCCTTTTGTGTCAGGGTGGGCTTTAGAATTCATAATTCAGTGGTGGGACGTAACCAATGGGGAAAGGGAAAGGATATTTAGTTCTATTTTCATATAAATTCTGTGTTGGTGATAGGGGTTATCTTAGTATTTCTGGTTTCATCTCATATTGCAAATTTCCAGGTGGAGCAACAAATCCAAATGAATATCATCTATATTTATTTTTTATTCAACATTACAAGTTCTGGTATTTCATATTTTTTACGAACACCATTCGGTAAAGTTAACTCGTAAAAATATGCTGTTTCAGTGTATGATCAAGACTGACTTTCTCAATAGATATTTATGGCCATTTGGTTGAGCGAAGAAATTTTATTTAGTGAGCACTACGTGGCATACTATAATCGATGTTAAAGATTAACAGCAAAGTCCCCACGGCTCAGATATATAACTATTCACCATTTTACTCATTGGTCTTTTTTTATTTACTTAGCCGTCAAACTTTTTCAACGACACTGTGGTCCAATTTTCAAAGTTAATACGCAAGATGAAACTTTCAAAACAATCCTACGGTAGTCCAAAGATAATACTCAAGTACTTAACGATAATATTTCATACTATTATGCCCGTATCAAGAACATATAAAATATATCAGCTTCTTGTTGACTAACTTGAGTCATTTATCTACAATAATACATCACTGAAACTCGCACCCCACCCTAGCTGTCTGCCTAAGTGGCCCACAAAGTAAACTGAAACTGAAGAGTTTAGAGTTTTATTCTTTCGTATGTTTTGGCTATTTATTCAGAATCTATTAATTTTTCACTAAATAAGTCATCGTCATTTCCCTTTCAAAACGTGTCTGATATATATATATATATATATATATTATATATATAATATATATATGTGTGTATGTATAAATACACATTATATATATAATATATATATATATATATATATGTGTGTGTGTATGTATAAATACACACATATATATATATATATATATATATATACACATATATATACAGTATATATATACAGTATATATATAATATAGATATACATTTAAAAGTGTGTATATATATACATATATATATATATATATATATATCTATATAATCCTGTCATACTAAGTCTCTACCTGTCCACTGGGTCTGCCGTGTTGTAGTTAGGTAAAGGGGAAGGAGATGGGAAGGGTTGAATATTTGTACATCTAAATATTTATCCCTCACCATTGACGGGTCGCGTCCACTAGTTTCGTAAATTCACAAGACATAATCTTTATTCAACTTTCAAAACCTTTACATTCCACCTGTTTCCCCGCAGCGCCTATTTCTGGCAGTGAAAAACGATATCTTACCTCGCTTTGCCTCTCTTTTTTTTATTTCCCGCTTCCATATTCGCCATGTTTCCCCATACCGCTTATTTCTGGCAGGGAAAAACGTGACCACTATTTTTACCACCTCGTTTCGCAGGCCTCCTTTAAAAGCACAACACATCACTGTATCCCTGACATTCTATTTTCCGTTTCCTCACATCTAAACCATTTCTTTTTTCTTTTTTTCTTACGCCTTTCCGACTCCATTGTCTCCAGCCTGTTATCCTTTAGAGCAGCCTTCATTTCATTCGGAGGTATTCTTTTATTTAATATATATATATATATATATATATATACACATAAGTGTATGTATGTATATATATACATATATATACATAAGTGTATGTAAGTATATATATACACAATAAGTGTATGTATGTATATATATACATATATATATATATATATATACATAAGTGTATATATATATATATATATATTCACATACATAAGTATATACAGTATATATATATATATATATATATTGAAGTATATATATACATGTGTGTATTTATACATACATACATAGATATATATACATATATAT
This sequence comes from Palaemon carinicauda, assembly GCF_036898095.1. Lineage (NCBI taxonomy): Eukaryota > Metazoa > Arthropoda > Malacostraca > Decapoda > Palaemonidae > Palaemon > Palaemon carinicauda. Next base: position 44,783,067 of record NC_090752.1, read on the forward strand.
GTGTGTGTGCATATAAATATATATATCTATCTATCTATGTGTATATATATACATATATCTATCTATCTATCTATCTATTATATATACATATATATATATATATATATATATATATATATATATAAACATTTATTAATTGGGAAGGCTGGGTTCAATAGGCCTTCATCTTACACGAGTGCTACCATTCTTTCCAATCTGATTCTAGCTCACCACAGTCAGCTAATTACCAGGTACACAATTCGTTGTTCATGTCAAACCAAGCAAGATTAAATTTCTTAGAAACCATATGAGTCTTTGTGTCCTTGGATAATGGGATCCACGTGAGTCCTTAAGTCATTGGATAATGGGATCCACATGAGTCTGTGTGTCCTTGGATAATGGGATCCACGCGAGTTTTTATGTCTGTATAATTGGATCCACGTGAGTCGTTGTGTCCTTAGATAATGGGATCCACGTGAGTCTTTGTGTTCTTGGATAATGGGATCCACATGAGTCTTTGTGTCCTTGGATAATGGGATCAACGCGAGTCTTTGGATAATGACATCAACGCGAGTCTTTGTGTCGTTGGATAATGGGATCCATGTGAGTCTTTGTGTCGTTGGATAATGGGATCCACGCGAGTCTTTCTGTCGTTGGATAATGAGATCCACGTGTCTTTGTGTCCTTGGATATTGCTATCTACATGAAAGTCTGTGTATCCTTGGATAACGGGATTCACAAGGAGTCATTGTGTCCTTAAACCATCAACACTTGATGGATTAAGATCAGTGAGACATCGAGAGGTCTGGTTTCAGCTGTAATGGGTTACATTGAACGAAAGTCGACAAATAAGAGTTAATTTCATCTACCTTTTCTGTTTGACATATTAATTCTCTTTCTACTTTTTAAAGCTGCGTATCATAGCTTACTCTATCCTCCCCTTTCCTTAGATACATTACTTTCCATTCTCTTCCAATTTAATTATTCATGTCTTTATCATATTTCTCATTTTATCTGTGCATTATAATCATTTTATTTTGCTCTTTTACGAGGAATAGTATAATATGCATGGAATAAACTCACACGTTACAATATATCATTTAATATTTCCAACACCTGTTTATCGAATATTACAAATAGGCTAAGTAAAATGCTCTTATATTTTATGATGCTATTCGCAATGTACCCCAAACATCCACACCACTTTTAACGATAAAGCGTAATTGTTATCTACTAAACGTTAGTAAAAAATATGAAGTTTTACTTCGTGTGTTATTACTGTACCAAATATCCTTTAAAAAAATATGCGACACATTTTCCCCTGGTAAAGCTTAGTCTCTGCATGCCCCGTATTGCAAAGAACTACAGTTTTGACATGCTGTAGTGCCACTACTCCTTATCTTATATTAAAACTACTACGATTTTTACCACACGAAAACTAAAAAAAAAATTACTACTGCGATGTAATCACACTTTCAACAATATTAGAAAAAATAACACTTTATCCTTTCACCCAAGTAATCTCAACTAAATCAATAAATCTCAAGTGACGATTTAATAAAGAAGATTAGAGGGAAACCATTGCATTCCCTTCAACAAATATAACAAGGTCAGCAGCAGCAGCAACATCAACCGTAACCAATGTTAATATATGTAAATTCTGAAGGCACACTGTATACTTAAACAGACCCAACCTGGGAAAAAGGAACTCGACGGGCCTCGGGAGTGTGACGGACATTCCAGAAGATTAGGGAAGGTTCAAGTCCATCAGGATAAGTTGTGTCTCTCTCTCTCTCTCTCTCTCTCTCTCTCTCTCTCTCTCTCCTAGGTTTCCATAGCTCTCCAACATTACTGACCTTCGACATCACGATGCCAGAAAAATCAAAATCATTTATGCTCTCTCTTTCTCTAAAGATATGTATTTATGAACGTGTATGTATGTGTATATATATATCATTATATATATATATTATATATATATATATATATATAATATATATAAATATAATGCGTACGCTGTTGTAAGTGGATCTAACTATTCAATTTCATAAATATGTTTACAAATACAAATCAATTAATACAAATATAGGCACAAAAATGCAATTATACCTGTATGCAGTTGTAAGCAATGCTATTCCATCCAAATAGGAGCAGACAAAATGCATTTACTCTTGCCTGCATGCACATACAGTGCAAGTAAAAGCCGCTTATATTTACAAAAATAGACTTACACCTGTTTATACCTATTTGCAATGGCATACAGTTGCATACATATATACTACCATTCACACACTGCCCTCTACATATACTTTCATACATATGCAGTCTCATATACTGTATATATGTGTATATAAGTGTGTGTATATATATATATATATATGTGTGTGTGTGTATATATATATATGTATATATATATGTATATATATATATATATATATAAATATATGTATATGTATATATATGTATATATATATATATATATATATGCGTAAAAGGCACAGGGAAACGTGATGCTCAGATGCAAAAGAACCACAGGGACAATGAAAATATGAAATATAAGATTAGGTCCTGACTACTTTCGTAATACTTCTTCAGTCCTCTGAAGAAGTACCAGGAAACTAGTCAGGTTTTAATCTTATATTTCATATTTCCATTTTCCTTGTGATTATTTTGCATATATATATGCATGCATATATATATATATATATATATATGTATGTATGTATGTATATATGTATATATATATATATATATATGTGTGTGTGTGTGTGTGAGTGTGTGTAAGCGTGCATTTTCAGCAATCTAGGGCTATTGATGTACCGAAAAAGTCATCGTTACTGGCAAAGAAATAATTTAAAAAAAAATAAATACCAAAGAAACTAACGTGGAGCACCTTCGACAAAGAGAGAGAGAGAGAGAGAGAGAGAGAGAGAGAGAGAGAGAAAGGGGATCAAAGATAGAGGAATACCTTTTCAGTATCGGCTGAATAAATCAAACCTGCCATCAATCTTCTTGGCAGTTTTCAGGATATCTATGGATCCTTCACTTGAACGAGCATAGTCAAGTGTATGGTATCCATCTGGTTTTACACTCTATGAATAATAGATAACAAAAAAGATGATGATAATGCAAGGAAAAAATACCATTCTTATATAGATCTTTCGAAAAAAAAATTATGATATATATAATTCTTTAAATGTATTTCCGGCATCGAATTCTAAAGAATTCTGTATAGTTATGTTATCCTTCAAAATAATCTAACCAATGGTATGGATCTATTGCATTTACCATATGTTGTTCATCATTTGAAAATAATAATGATTATAATAATAATAATAATAATAATAATAATAATAATATATAGTATATATATATTATATATGAATATATATATATATATATATATATATTCATATATATGTATATGTGTGTATATATATATATATATATATATATACATATATATATATATATACATATACATACATATAGTCATACCTAAAAAATTTGATTTACTGTGCAAATAAGCTTTCTCTTCTGAATTTATGTTTGTAGTAATAATAATAATAATAATAATAGTAATAATAATAATAATAATAGTAATAATAATAATAATAATAATAATAATAATAATAATAATAATAATAATAATAATCGTCATAAATAACTGTTACTAAAGCCATTATTTGCACCGTTAACAACAACAACAACAACAACAACAACAACACCAATAATAATAATAATAATAATAATAATTGTAATATTTGTAAATTATGTATATATATTTTCAATTATTATTATTATTTATCATAATGTTTGTTATTCTTCAAGAGTTTATTATTGGTTGTCCAACTGCCATTTCATGAAAGAGTTCTTTCATGAAATGACAGTTGTTCTCTGCTTGCTGAATTCAACATCGAGATGTCGTACTTGGGGAATATTTCTGAATTTTGCACTGACCACGAAGATTTTAAAGTGTACATTGAAAGATTTAAGCTTTTCATTTCTGCGTCGTAAGTGTAATCGATTTGGGCTTATAGCTCGTGCATGTAGAGCGAGAGACGTAAATACTGTTGAACAGGAATTTCTTGAGACATACGAAGAGTTTCAAGAGAACTCCTTAGAATTGCACCAAAACAGTTGCATAAGCATGAATTCTTCAAAAGCTATAATGTAGATCTTGAGTATTGGTAAATGGAAAATCTGAAATGTTTCAGATAGACAAGGGGGGCAAGTGTTTCTGTCATGGGTTCAAAGACTTTTCATAAACTGTTCCCTAATATAAAGTTGATGTCCACAAACAGTATTTTACGTACACAATCTTCAGAAATTTTTAAGATATTGGGTGAAGCAAAAGTCACCGTACAGTACAACGATCAAAACCACCAACTATCGTTGAGAGTGGTTTAAGGTGATAGATCTTATTTACTAGGTCGAGATTAGTTAACGTATCTCAAATTAGATTGGCTAAATATTTTTCAAGCGAGAGAAGAGTTTTCATTCATCAAATCCTACCTTCGTGTATTTTCAGATTCTGTAGAAAAGATACATGGTTTTCAGGCTCATTCTAAGATGAAGGATAACAACACTCCAAAATTCTATCGTGCACGAACTGAACCTTATGCTATGCGAGAAAAAGCAAGCAATTAGGCTAGATGTGATGGAAGAGCAATGGGTTATCTGAAGTCACGCACAGCAAATGGGCCATACCTATTGTATGCATTGGGAAAACGGATGGCCCTCTTCGTATATGTAGGGATTATAGGTCCACTGTAAACAAAGCAATTAATATTGATGTTTATCCATTTCCGAGAACATAAGACTTGTTTGATAAACTAGCAGGAGGTAGAAAATTTACAAAACTAGATCTTTCTCGTGCTTACCAACAGCTAAACGTGTCCTCCGAATTTAGAGAAATGTTAACTGTAAATGCGCATAAAGGGTTATATCAGGTAAATAGAATGATGTAGGATATAGCTTCAACTCAAGCTATTTTCCATTAAGTAATGGATACAATATTGAAAGGTATTGATGGTTGTGGATGTTTGTTAGATGATGTTATTGTAACAAGTAAGGATGACGCTGGACAAGTGAAGAATCTTATCAAGGTGTTGAATAGATACTGTAGGCGAGTTTTAACTTTGGTCTGAAATTAAAGTGTGCTTTTAAGCAAGACAAAGAGTGTCTGGGACACTTGACTCATGCAAGTGGTGTTCATATAACTCAAACAAATATACTAAAAGCCCCGTGTCAGAAGTTAGATTATTTATAGGTATGGTAGTTTATTATGGTAAATTTCTGAAGGACTTCTCCACAGTTTTAGAACCATAGAATAATTTGCTTCGAAAGAATAGTGGATTTACATGGGGGGAAATTGTGAAAAGGCTTTTAAATTAGTAAAGCAAATGTTAACATCTGCCACATTTTTAGTTCCTTTTAATCAACACTTGAAGATACGATTGGCGGCAGATGCATCAGCGTATGGTCTGGGTGCTGTCATCTCACATGTGATGCCCAATGAAAGTGAAAGGCCTATAGCTTACGCATCTGGGTCCTTAACAACGGCAAAACGTCATTACTCCCAGATAGAAAAAGAGGCTTTGACTATTTTATTTGCCGTGTCAAAATTTAGAATGTATTTGTGGAGCAGGCATTTTCAATTACTGACTGATCACCAACCATTAATTACGTTGTTAGGAAATGAAAAACTTGTACCAGAGACCGCTTCTTAACTTTATCTGCTTATGATTTTTCTATTTGTTAGATCAAGCAAACAACATGTAAAGGCTGATATGTTGTATACATTACCTCGTATTGGACCAAAGACATCGGATTCTGAGTATATAGGATGTTTCATGAATGAATTGCCATTGCTTTCTAAAATGACTATGACAGAGACGAAAAGAGATAGTGTGTTATGTAAAACCATGTACTATGTCATAAATGGATGGCCAAACGTATACACTGTAGGTTTAGAAGCATTTCACAAAATAAACAGTAAATTTATCTATTGAACAAGGATGTCTTATTCATGGCAACAGAGTTGTGATACCAACCAGTCTTAGGCATCATATTTTAAAGGAGTTACATAATGATCATATGGGAATCGTTAAAACAAAAGGTAGAGCACGAAGTTATGTTTGGTGGCCTGGCGTGGATAATGATAATGAGAAAATTATCAATAGTTGCCAGATATGTAAAGTAATTAGAATATTCCATCACTAGCTCCATTATGTCCATGGCCATTAGCTAGAGATCATTCGGAAAGAATACATATAGATTTTGCTGAAAAACAAATAATAAAAAATTTCTTTTGGTTATAGACTCTTATAAAAAGTGGACCAAAATAAATCAAGTAAACATGGCCCGAAATATTTCATGTAAATGCCACAACTTCTACAAACGTGGTTGAATTGATGAAATGTTATTTGCCTCGTATGGTTTACCTAAGACTTTGGTTAGTGATAATGGTAACCAATTTGTGTAACGGGAATTTTCAGACTTCCTTCATAATAACCATAAAAACCTAAGTGTAAAGGCTAGTTCGGACATTTAAGGGGTTTCTTAGTAAAAATTACGGAAATTTTAATATACACACCTTAATTGCTAAATTTCCTTTCTCTTATTGTAATACTCCACAGGCCTCTACGGGAAAACCCCCATCATTTATGTTTCTCCAGAGAGAGGTCCGAACCATACTGTCGTTACTGCACCCAGATCCAACTGAACAGGCAGGTAAAACCCAGTCTTCCCAAAAACATTATCATAATCTGAGGAGACAAGGACCTAGTTGCTTTGAAGTCAGTGATTCTCGTAATTTTGAATATTCAGAGGTTGGACTTAGGAGAAGAGGGAAGTCAAATCCGTCGAAGGATCTGTTAACTATAGAGTAGCAGTGGATGGAAGGGAGATACTTAAGCATATCAACCAGTTTCTCCAACTAAAGGAAAGTACCAGTTTGTTAAACCCTACGGATGTTTTGTAGGAGAAACGTTTCCCAGAAATATTGCAATCTGTTATTTCACCTGTGCCTGAACCAGAAAACCGTACATGACCGTGGAAGTGTGATTACTAATGTAGATGGTAAAGATCAACCAAACATAGGAGATACCTCAGATGGTAGGGATGTGGCTGAGAATGCAACGACTAAACGAAGGTATCCTCTGAGAAATAGACGGCCTCCGGAGAGACTACGATATTGAGAGATCAATTGTAACTGAAGGCATGTAAACACCTAAGGGAGAGGAGTGTAAGATTTGTTATATATATATATATATATATATATATATATATATATATATATATATATATATATATATATATATATATATATATATATATATATATGTTTTCAAGTATTATTATTATTAATCATAATGTCTGTTATTCTTCAAAAGTTTATTATTGGCTGGTCAACTGTCATTTCATGAAAGAGTTGTTCTTTCACTTTGTGGTTATTCAACTGTAAAATTGATGGTTAGTTCGCTTATATTTTGTACTTACTTGTGACTTGGTCTTTTGTTTTTCATTCTGTTTGATGTCAGGCAGTCGGGAATAAAGATGACACTAACTGAAGTTTGTCTTTAAGTTGTTCTTCCATATAGGGACATTATAATAATAAAAATGATGATAATAATTATAATAATAATAACAATGAAAACCATGATTATTATGAGATAAATTCAAACTACATCTGTTCTAGGAAACAACTCCATTAACTATTTGTAATATTTTATTTTTTTCTATATCACATGCTAACAAAATTGACTTAAAGGAATCGGTGATATGCTCATACTGCGAGGTATATTAGGCTACGTGGTTTGATGTTAAAAAAAAAAATTCTATTCGATAATCTTTTTACAATATACTGACCAATTAACCGGATTCCAGGCCTCCATAAAATGTACTCTTTAACCGCTGCCATGGCTGCTACTCTTTTCAACAACAAACGCCCCAAGCCTAGTGTGGATGGCATAAGGATGGAGTAGAGCCCGACTTTATTTGAGGGGTTATTTAGGCAAATATTCTCTTTTGATACAAGACTTTAGAGCCTTAGGACCACTGGCATCAACGACTCCACACGTTTAAAGGTCACTCATGAATGTCAGAAGGAAGTGACAGTGAAAATGCCCTAGAGACTAACCATATATAAACATAATCACTGCCCAAAATCCCTCTCCACCCAAACTCAGACCTCAGCAAGCAGACCTATTGGCTCTCCAAAAAACTAACCTTAGCTCACAAGGATGGTGAGCTTCCAGATAATACAAGAAACTATCGAGCTTGAGCGGGACTCGAACCCCAGTCCAACAGATCACCATAAAGGGACGTTACCGATAGGCTAACACAACCTTGTGGCATCAACGACTCCACACGTGTTATTTATGACATATACATAAGGTATATAATGTTCAAATGCGGTGAGGCTGAAGCCCAGGATTCCCCGTCACGGATTTACTGACAGTAACTACAGAAACGTCGGTCCAAGTTTCAGTCCAATTTAGGTTTTTAGGCCCTCGACTCATTAGATTGAAACATTAGATACTATTGTACGTGACCCGAAAAAAAAATGATGGCTAAATATGTAGGGAAGATATGCACATACGCTTAGATTCAATCTTTCCCACCCCTCCACCTTTCCTAATTAGAACACGGTAATTGTGGTTTTCTAGTGTACCTCTCGGGGTGCCCCTCTAATCTATACATTATTACTCCCTCTTCCCCCTACCCGATGGACGGGGAGAAATCCGGTAGCCATACGTCTGGCAATGCCGCTCAGAGTGGTTGAAATTATATATATATATATATATATATATATATATATATATATATATATATATATATATATATATATATATATATATATATATATATCCAGACACTTGCTCTTTATTATATAGGGAGATATTTCTTAAAAATAAGTAAATCTTCCGAACTCTGATTAATTTAATAGTTAAGAAAAATGCATAAAATGCGTCAATTGTATTACAACCACCTGTTTCAACGTTCGTCACGACTGCTACAAATGAATAAAAATTGGTTTTGGTTCATTGTACAAACTTCCAACATAACCTAATGACATGTTATCTAGCTATTACATGACGATCACCAACTTTAACTTTGGTCGCAGATTATAATTACTGTTTCAATTAAGTGAGATTATTTCTAATCAATTAGCTATATCAATTAACTTATATAATTGGAGATTAAGTGGACTCATATTGCTACGTATGTATCACTGTTTCCTCGCTAAAATTCCTTAAAATTAAATCTATAATTCGAAATAGATTCCTATACTCATAAGCACTGTATCTACTGAAGATTCTACAGACACTTCGTGTATTGGCAAGAAAATGTGTGTGTGTGAGAGAGAGAGAGAGAGAGAGAGAGAGAGAGAGAGAGAGAGAGAGAGAGAGAGAGAGAGAGAGAGAGAGGAGAGAGAGAGAAACCATGAACATCATATTGTTACCGTTTATCTTTATGACGTTTACTCAGCCGTGACTACAATGGTTAGAAATATTACATTACATGTTTTTATACAAAGTTCGATAAAAACAAAATTACCATATCCATATAAGAAAATATCCTTTTAATGGAGTTATCTTTCAAAAAATATATAAATCAAATTGATTCTTCAATCTGTCCCTGGGAATGGCAGCAGTTGAGTTATGAGGCCACAAACAATCAAGCTTGAGATAAAGAGAATGATGAAGAGGATCATTTACAGAAACAATGGTCAAGTTAATTAGCCATCAAGACTTCCATAAATAACACTCCATTTCCTTCAAGTTTGACTCTTAAGGATCTAAATTCTTTCTTCTTATAGTATATATAAGAAAGACCTATTTCAATGTTGTGACTGTTCTTAAAATATCTTATTTTATTTGTTCATTACTTCTCTAGTAGTTTATCAATTTCTTTGTTTCCTTTCCTCACCGGGCTTCTTTCCCTGTTGTAGCCCTTAGGCTTACAGCATCCTGCTTTTCAAACTAGGATTGTGCTTAGCTAATGATAATAATGATAACAACAACAATACTAATAATAATAATAATAATAATAATAATAATAATAATAATAATAATAATAATAATAATAAAATTCATGTCTGATACACGAGAAAGGAATCAAATATTCTTTAACAGAATCAAAAGTCAAGTATGTCATCCCAACAAGCCTCCATCCCCATTAAAGGCTCAGACGTCACTTGTGACACTCATGGAAAGCACACAATCCATTTATATCCCTGCAACAGGATGCGAACACATCTTTAACAAATGAAAGATGGGCATTTGACCCTCTTTAACAGGATCACAGTTCAAGTTTAACACACAAAGAAACCATTTCATCCACTTTCATATCATCAGAACTCACACCTCGTACAAGAAGAAAACATTTTACCTCTTTCAGCAGGATTAAAACTCTTAACGAAAGAATCGGGCCGCCCTGTTTCATCTTAACTAAACCTACTTTTGTGTCCTTTATAACTTACTCTCGCTAATGGACGACACTGTAAGTTGGGGGAAAGAGCATTATCTAGCTTTCTTTAGAAGCAGTTTTATTTTTTTTTTTTTTACTTTTGTTAAGAGATTCAACTATCAGTTGGTTTCCTTGTTTTCAAATTCTTATGGTAGAATTTTCCATATATTCATCTCCTTTTACTTATTTTTCTCTTGAATACTGTTTTATACGATTCTGTTGCTGTCACTGTCATAGTTTCAATTTAAGGTAACTACCCTTGCTGTTAATTTCTTATCATTTTAAATGTCTTTACATTAACCATATTGCAATAGCAAGCAACCCCTTCTATCTTATGTTCCTTTCATTCTCCTTAACATTATTCTCTTATTGATACCATTTTCCTTTCAGCTACCTATTGCTGTCTTTCCTTTTAACATCATCATACTTAGAATACCCTTCCTTTCGATGAGAAGTTGAGAAAGGACACACACACACACACACACACACATATATATATATATATATATATATATATATATATATATATATACATATATATATATATATATACACATGTATATATATATATATATATATATATATATATAGAGAGAGAGAGAGAGAGAGAGAGAGAGAGAGAGAGAGAGAGAGAGAGAGAGAGAGAGAGAGAGAGAGAGAGAGAGAAGTTAAGGCAGTGATGGTGTTGAAAATTGAAAGAGAATAGCTCATAGGAGTAGTAGTTTTATCATAGTTTTATCAAAGTGAATTTAAAAGGAAATAAGGTGTAAGCAATACGAAGTTCATAAAAATTAAAAGTTTAAGCAATGTGAAGCTGAAGGAAGAGACTATGACAGTCATATGAATTTATAAGGAAGCGAAGTGTCAGGAATGTGAAATTAGAGGGAAGGGCAGTGTAGCACTGCAGAGTTGAAATGGAGGGCTGTGATAGCAATATGAAGATGAAAGAAAGGGCACTGACAGCAATGTGAAGTTGAACGGACGAGAACAGTAAGCATTATGAAGTTCAATGAACAGGCAGTAGTGTTAAAAATATTATATTGAAGGGAAGGATCTTCTTCTTTGTCTGCATCTTTTCCCACTTTTATGTGGGGTCGATGTTTCTGGCCAGCGTTCTCCATCTATCTCTGTGCCACACTTCATCACCGGTTAATCCCTTTGATCGAAGGTCATCATTGATACAGCTCATTCACCTTCGCTTTGGTCTCCCTCTCCTCGTTCCCTGTACCTCCATTTCCATCACTCTCCTCCCAAAATACTATTCATCTCGTCTCATGACATGACCATACCACCTCAGTCTACTTTCTTGGATCTTATCTGATAGTTCTCTAACTACTGTGGTACTCCTAATTACCTCATTCCGTATCTTTGAAAAAACATTCATGGAAGAATTACTATATCAAATGAGCCCTTTAAAAACATCCATGAAGGGAAGGATAGTGATAGCAATTTGAAGTTGAAAATAAGTTAAGACTTAGCAATGTGATGTTGAATGGAAGGGCAGCGATGCACTCCATGGAGTTGATATGAATGGCAGTGATAGCAATAAGAAATGATAAAAAGTGAAATTTAAAGAAAGGGTTTTATAAACAATGTGAGGTTGAAAGGAAGGGTTATATAAGCAATGTGAAATAGAAAGGCGTGGTTTTCCAATCAAAGTGAAATTAAAAGTAAGGGGCTGACAGGCAATGTAAAATTGAAAGGAAGGCTTAACAACCAATGTGAAATTGAAAGGAAGGGTTGAACATATACAAAGTTGAAAGATAGGGTTTTGCAACCAATTTGAAATTAAAACAAGAAGTTCGGCAGGTAAACTGAAGTTGAAAGAAGGGGGCCGTAATAGCATTTTGAAGTTGAAAAGAATAGTTTGGCAAGATATTCTAAATTGAAAGAAAGGGTTCTGCATGCAATAAGAAATTGAAACGAATGGCTGTGATAGGAATATGAAATTGAAATGAAAGATTTAACAAGCAAAGTCGAAGTTGAAGGGAAAGGGTTTTGTAAGCACTATGAAATTGAAGTAAGGACAGTAGCAACATTTTGAAATTGAGCAAAAGGGTTTCGAAAGCAATTTTAACTTGAAAAGGGTTTAAAAAGGAATTTTAATTTGAAAACCATTTTGCAAGCAATGTAAATTGTAAGGACTGGTTTTCCAAGCGATGTAAAGTTGAAAGGAAAGTTAGTGATATCAACGTGAAGATAATACGAGGGAGAGTGTGAGCAACATGAAGTTGTAGATAAGAGCGGTGACTGAAATCTGGAGTTGGGCGGATACGTAGTTTTAGAAATGTGAGCTTGAAAGGAAGGGCAGCGTAGCATTATGAAACTTGTAGGATTCGTAGTTCGAGTTTGTGAAATTGAAAGGACGGGCGGTGATAGCAATATGAAATTCGAAGGAAGGGTAGTGACAAATGTTAAATTTTCTCCATACTGCAATTACTACTTTTCAATTTAACTTAAAATTTCTGTAGTTGCCCTTCTTTTTATCTTCACGCTACTATCCCTACTTCCTTTCAACTTCACGTTATTACCAAAATTCTTAATCTAACTTAGATCTGGTGTCACTCATATTTCTTAAATCCGCATATGTAAAATTCCAACATTTTCTATTCATGTCATTCCACTGACATTCAAAAGCGCGCTGACCAAATCCAAAAAATTTTAATAAATAAATCATTACATCTGCAAGTGTCAGCTCCACTTTCAGTGTATTTTCTTTCTCTAATGCAAAAAATGAGAGACAGAGAGATAGAGAGAGAGAGAGAGAGAGAGAGAATTTCAAAGATAGCTGCACCTATAGGTTCCAAATCCCTAGCAGAAGTTGTACAAAGCAAGTCATTCCGCTTATTTAACATAGAAATACGTCCAACTGTCTTATTCAAAATTCCAAAAAGTGTACAAAATCAGCGAGGAAAAGAGGAAAAAACAAAACGTCCTTAATGATGCAGAGATAATAAAATTCGAAGCGATTGCCAAGGAACGTTGAAGGCGCTCCATATTTTCCGGTTTCCTGTAAACAACAACAGATAAACAAAAGCGAAAACATTCTTGTTAAGGAGAAAATAGCCTCACTGTTTTTAACACCAGTTATCTCTATACACCAAAATTCATACTCAAGTACAAGGTTCAGTTCGGTAAATCAATTTACAGACCTGGACCTATTGATATGGAGACATTAATGAAGATGACAAATATCTATATATATATATATATATATATATATATATATATATATATATATATATATATATATATATATATATATATACACACACACACACACACACACACACACATATATATATATATATATATATATATATATATATATATATATATATATATATATATATATATATATATATATATATATATGCATCCGTTCATACATATCTGCATGCAATTAAGCAAACATTACAAACAATGGTTGGTCTGTCTGTCTGTCTGTCTGTCTGTGCGCGCGCGCGTGCGCGTAATCATAACTGTCCCCAGACAATAGCCCCCGACAACAACCCCTTTTAAAAAACATAACTGAATAAACAAGAGGAGTTAATACGACGAGTTAAAAGTTCATTATAATAATTTGATTACCTACTCTATAGCCAAACTGGTGGGTTTTGGGGAGCCGCAATAAACAGTCTTAGTTCACTTCTTAAAATATTCAGTAACATATTCTGAGGGCAAAGTGGTGGTATTATTGGAGTAGCAATGATCGGCTTTAGTTCAGTGCTTAAACTATCTAATTACCAACCCTATCGCCAAACTGGTGGGTTTTGTGGAGTAGCAATGACCAATCTCTAGTTACAGCTCATCTAATCTTTGCCGACACATACACAGAATAGTCTGGCCTATACTTTACATATTCTCCTTTTACTTATACACTTTTTAATACTCAAATTACCACCAGTTCTTCTTTTCTCAAGAGGTTAACTTCTGCACGGTAATTGTTCAGTGACCACTTTCCTCTTGGTAAGGGTAAGAAGAGATTCTTTAGCCGTGGTAAGCAGCTATTCTATGAACAGGACACTCCAAAATCAAACCATTGTTCTCTTGTTTTGGATAGTGCCATAGCCTCTGTACCATGGTCTTCCACTGTCTTGGGTTAGGGATCTCTTGCTTGAAGATACACCTGGGAACACTATTAGAATTTTTTCGCGTTACGAAGTATAGCGAAAAATAATTGTACTAACGACATGTAAGAAGATCTTAGTGTCTTGTTACTTAAGTTCAGTGCTTATGTATTCAGTGGCCAATGAGATTTCAGTGTGGGGTAATACATATTCGATGTTTAGAGAGGTATTTACTAAGTGGTCACTTTCTAGCGTACGCTAGCCCGAGCAAGTCAAATTTATCATTATAATTATTATTATTATTATTATTAATTATTAGTAAAAGAGTGAGGTTCCACCACTCAAATTTGGTTTACTCTGCATTATTGCCGTGGATACACAGGTTTCCATATTTTTTTTTTCAAAACTCAGAATTTGTTTTTTATCTATGGTTTTTCCTGGGCGGCAGAGGCGGCTTATATGTTA
>NC_090752.1:44808056-44835224 GCF_036898095.1 Palaemon carinicauda
AACGTATGACTACACGGTCTATCCACGTCCTTCGGGTAGGGGAGGAGAAGAGTAGTTAGGAAAGGGATAGGGGAGGAGAGGGATTAAATCTGTGTGTGTGTGTGTATCTAAATATTTAGCCGTTATTTTTGACGAGTCGCGTATATAAGTTCTAAAATACAAACACTTCAATATCTATCTTAACGTTTATAAAAACACTTTTAATAAGCTTATCCATCTTTGGTTTGTAAAGAGGATGGGTACTTCATAAAATGGCTCCAGTTTAATCCACTGGGTTTCATAATGTGCAGTGATAAAAGTGTTATTTATTAACGGCATAACAAATGTGTTACAGTTTCAACTAATTCAATTTGCAGCACTATTCTATAATCAATAGGCCTCCATTTGTAACCCTTATACATTCAGTATCAGGTTAATGGAGCCTTGGGTAATAACTCGGAGACATACCTGGTTAACTTGTGGGGAATAATCGGTCAGTGAACACCGGCTTTAAGCCGTCCCTTGTCAATGGGAATCTACGGGATAGGCACTTAATATTTCACTAGGTGATTGAGGCTGCCACAGGAGAACAAGCGAATTACACTTGATCATCCATTTGCATTGTCTCATTACTGTATGGTTATCACATAACTTTGTTTCTTTTGTATACATTTTCTTTCAACTTAACGGGACTATTTCCGATAAATATTGCTATTGAGATTGGTGACGTTGTGTTTATCTATTGCACACACACATACAGTATACATACTGTGGACTGTATTGTGTGTGTATATATATATATATATATATATATCATATATATATCATATATATATACATATATATATATATATATATATATCTATATATATATCGCACTATAACATACTCACGTTATATATATATATATATATATATCGCACCATAATCACTTTATATATATACAACATATGTGGCTTCGTATCACTATCGACGTGACGTAGACCACAGTCAATTCTCAAGAACCTTAAAATATTCATTGTAAAATGTACCATAAACACAGATTATTGCCCAATGCTTAACATGTAACGTAACATGGCAAAAAATCTTTAAAACCCATAATCAAGAATTTGCCAAAAATCGCCTGAAAATGAAAAACGTAATCCCAGCTGATTCCCTTTGAATAATGTCTAACATTACCGAACCATCAAATTTCAAATCATACAGGGAACTCCTCTTAAAAAATCTATAAAATTTTTCATAGATTACTACGCAACAGTAGAGGCAATGAAAGAGTTACGTTGCATGCAATGTATTCTAATCAGTGGCAATACTACATGTAAAACCTGGGCTAGCTATATCATACCCTTTATATATATATATATATATATATATATATATATATATATATATATATAATAAAATATTATATATATATATCAGTATAGATATATATATATATATATATATATATATATATATATATATATATACACTGTATATATAGCATATATATATATATATATATATATATATATATATATATATATATATATATATATATGAATTATATTAAAATCATACAAATCAAAATATGAAAATTATATAAATTAATATGAAAGCAAAGAATCAAAAACCAAAATACAATACGAGATACATTATCAGAAGTGGAAATTTGTTCCAAAAGCATTAAAAGCAAAATTCCCATCAAACGATATAAAACCAGAGCATCCAAAGGCACTGCATTCCGAAAGCCCTTATCCAAAATTAAAGCATCGCGAGTGAATTGCCCTTGGAGAGTCAAACCTCTAATCCTCCCCCAATTGCTATACACGCCAGCATACTTCACGATCCTTCTGGGTATTAGAAGCCCATAAACAACGCCACAGACCTAACTGACGCACTAAACTTGGGTTTTATCTCTTAAATTGTGGTTAACTCTCTATCTCGCCTCTTTACCTTTTTATCTTTCTTCCTCTCTCTCTTTCTATTTTCCTCTAATATCCCTAACTTCTTTCCAAATAAGATTCCTACACAGCAGGAAAGGGAAGTTCTCCTTCCCAAATGGAATAAATCTCCTGCGTCATCACGCGATAAAAAGGAATCTTTCCTGTTAGATTCCGTCTACCCACGATATCCTTACCTCTTTTCTCGGATGTCGCCACAAATCACTTTTCTGTCTACTCGTATGTCAGAACAAATTACATTTCTGTCTTAGCGTATGGTAGCACAAACTGCATTTCTGTCTTTGCGTATGCCAATACAAATTGCATTTCTGTCTAAACGTATGTCAACAAAAATTGCTTTTCTGTCTACTAGTATTTCAGCACAAACTGCATTTCTGTCTATTCATATGACAGCACAAAATGCATTTCTGTCTATTCATATGACAGCACAAAATGCATTCCTGTCTATTTGCATGTCACCATAAATTGTATTTCTGCCTACTCATATGTAAGCACAAATTGCATTCCTGTGTACTCGTATATCAACATGAATTACATGGCAGCACAAACTGCATTTCTGTCTTTGCGTATGTCAGTACAAATTGCATTTCTGTCTAAACGTATGTCAGCAAAAATTGCTTTTCTGTCTACTCGTATTTCAGCACAAACTGCATTTCTGTCTATTCATATGACAGCACAAAATGCATTCCTGTCTATTTGCATGTCACCATAAATTGTATTTCTGTCTACTCATATGTGAGTACAAATTGCATTCCTGTGTATTCGTATATCAACATGAATTACATTTTGGTTTATTCATCTGTTAGCACATATTGTATTCCTGTCTACTCGAATGTCAATATAAATTACATTTCTGTCCATTCACATCTAGTACAAATTGTATTCCTGTCTACTCGTATGTCAATATAAATTGCATTTCTATCTATTCGCATTTTAGCACAAATTGTATTCCTGTCTACTCTTATGATACCACATGCATCTTGCAGAAAGATGCAAGGACATCTATACTGTTACGTAAGCACACAAGTCTTGCTAAAAGATTAAGGTAGTTGCGAGTATCCCAGCACAAACGCCTTGCAGAAAAATGTAGGTAGCTATACTGTAGACGAGTATATAATAAAATAATTATTTGCAGAAAGCTGTAGGTAGTTGTACACTTTAATGTTAACACTAAACGTCTTGCTGTAAAATACAGCTATCTACTGTATATGAAAGTACCTCATCACAAGTTTATGTCAGTATTACAGCGCATCACTGTATATGCCTTGCATGAAGATGTAGGTATACCTATATGTGAGAGTATATCAACGCAATTGTCCTGCAGGAAGATGTAGGTATAACTATATGCGAGTATATCAACGCATTTGTCTTGCAGGAAGATGTAGGTATACCTATATACGAGTATTTCAACACAATTCTCTTGCAGGAAGATGTAGGTATACCTATATGCAAGTATATCAACGCATTTGTCTTGCAGGAAAATGTAGGTATACCTATGTGAGAGTATATCAACGCATTTGTCCTGCATTAAGATGTATGTATACCTATATGCGAGTATATCAACGCATTTGTCTTGCAGGAAGATGTAGGTATGCCTATATACGAGTATTTCAACGCATTTGTCTTGCAGGAAGATGTAGGTGTATCTATATGCGAGTATATCAACGCATTTGTCTTGCAGGAAGAAGTAGATATACCTATATGCGAGTATACCAACGCATTTGTCTTGCAGGAAGATGTAGGTATACCTATATGCGAGTATATCAACGCATTTGTCTTGCAGGAAGATGAAGGTGTACCTATATGAGAGTATATCAACGAATATGTCTTGCAGGAAGATGTTGGTATATCTATATGCGAGTACGTCAACGCATTTAACTTGAAGAATGATGTAGGTACCTCTATCATCTTAAATTAGTATAAACGGCGCGCAAAATGTTAGAGATACCTATATATGAGTACTAAAATAATCTCAAGACCGTCTTAAGAGACATGGGTATCTCATAATTTGTGCTCCAACACAGGCGCTTTACAAAAGATTTCGAATTATGTACACAAACATATATCTCTTGTTCTTAATTCTATATTTAATTGGTCTCGCTTTTGTTTTTGAAAATCGGTCTCAAATGCACCCATATTTCATTCTCCCCATCCATACAAGGATTCCCATACACACATGATATCTATATGGCTATTTTGTTTGGTTCTTTCTAAATGCATACGTGGTTCTTGAAATGGAAAAAACTTATCTTGATTCTAATTCTATGTTTTGCCCACATATAGAAATATTCGCGGACGTAATTCCATCTATTACCATTCATAGGAGGACGAGATTGTGCATCACTGAGCAAAGTCTCGAAGATGAAAGTAAGAGGCCTCTGATTCTGTAGAGATTGTGAGCCTGGAGGAAAATGTAGCACCATGCGTGTATATGTATAGGTGCGTGTGAGTGTGTATATACGTGTGTGCGCGCGTGCGTGTGAGTTTGCGTGCGCGCATGTGTGCACATCATAGGTGAAAGTGCAACTAAGTCGCGAACTCTATTAGGAAAATGTAAATTACTAATATCCGATTTTGTAGAGATGATAAGCACTACGAAACACTGTAGCATCCGCGGTCCGTGTGCGTGTGCAACACGAGAGTAAGAGTTTGTGCGTGTGTGTGTATGTGCGTGTGTGAGTGTGTATGCGTGCGTGCGTCCAAGGTGTGCGCGGGGCGGGTGTTGGGTGTCGGTATTGACTGGGGAAGTTTCACATTCGCGTCGCTGCCGCCCGCTGCTGCACCAGTGTCGTCGTCTCTCGCGCGGCCCTGTTGTGACCCAGAGTGTGATATGGCCACCAACGGCGCTCCCACCAACAGTTCTTCCTCTTCAGCCTCCTCCAACAACAGCGGACAGCCTACTTTGGACCCCACAGGACAGAACATCAACTCCATCATGCAGGTCTTCCCGCCCATAGTCGAGCTGAACGTAGGTGGAGTGTTTTACACGACCGCCCTCACCACGCTCCAGAAGGAGCCAGAGTCGCTGCTCGGTCAGATGTTCACGGGCAAGACCAAGACGCCCGTCTTGAGGGACTCGAAGGGAAAGTTTTTCATAGATAGAGACGGCGTCCTATTCCGCTACATTCTGGATTACCTGCGCAACCAGAAGCTTGTCCTTCCGGAGAATTTCAGTGAGAGGGAGAGACTTAAGAAAGAGGCTGATTACTTTCAACTGCAGGAGATGATCGACTCCCTCACCCTGCCCAAGTCCCTGAGTCCCGTCGACCCCGCTTTTTTAGTGCGAACCTCCGTCGGGACCATCATCGTGTCCTACCGGGGGACGTTCGCCTTCGGCCGTGACGGGCTGGCCGACGTCAAATTCCGAAAGTTGAACCGCATCCTGGTATGCGGACGAGTCACGCTCTGTCGGGAGGTCTTCGGTGACACGCTGAACGAGTCCAGAGACCCTGACCGCGGGGCCACCGACCGTTACACGTCGCGGTTCTTCCTCAAGCACACCTTCCTGGAACAGGCCTTCGACATGCTGGTGCTAGCCGGGTACAAATGTCAAGGGTCGTGCGCTAACGGCACGGCCGGGGGCATGATGGTTGACAAGAAACCGGGCAGTGATTCGGAGGAAGATCGCTGGAACCACTATAACGAGTTCGTGTGGGTCAGGGAATAATCTACGGCCGGGGTCCTCGAGGGGGCCAAGTTGTCCGACGCAAGGTCCCCCTCGGATGTCAGCCGAAATTTGTTCTGACCGACCCCAGGCGCATAATCAAACCCAATCGCATCTTTTCCGACAATCCAATTAAAACAAATTGTCAATTTTAAAACAATTGGAAGTGACCAAAAACTTCCCATTGGAAAACAATGAGAATGCTGTAATTAACAATCGAGTTTCAAAACAATATTGGAAAAAAAATTGAATTTCACCAGTTTCAAATCCGAATTGAAAAACCATTCGATAGTATGGAAATTAATTTGAAAATGTCAAAGGAAATTGGCATCATGGCTTCACGAGGAAATAAAAATATCTTTCGGCACTTATTAAAAGTTTTCATGATTAGTGACGGCGTATTTGACGTTTCGTGATGACACTGTCGAGAAAATAATCAACTGTCAATCATGGCAGTTAGAGTTTTCTCTTGGTACGATGGTTATGAATATGTTTCCGTTATAGTATGTGAAGAGGGCTTTATATAATCATGATTATAACGTCAAACAAAAACCAAAAACTGTGCATCAACTTATCTATCCCGACGAATAGCAGTCGGTATGTAATGGTAAGTTTGTTGTGCTACTGGTGAAATTATTACAAATACCGAGTGTTTTCCAAAAATATTTTGACACAAAATTTCCTTTATAAATGCGCTTGGGGGTCATTTAAGTATGATCGTCAATGTGTTGAGTCCCGTGAAGCCATAATAAAAAAAGTGAACAATTATATCTGAGTGATTCTTTGAAAACATAATCAATTTTCAATATAACGTACTGAAATGTCAAAATTTTCATCGAGTAGAGATCGCTTTCAAGAGCTTTATTTCCTTATAACGAATTAAGAAATGCTTGAAAGGAACATTCTTTCGCCTTTTCTCGTAGCAGCTTCGCTAAATATATTTATAATAAAAAATCCATTACCAAAGTGTTTCAACCAAACTATCAATCAAAAATTTGCTGTCCATAAGATCATTTATATTTTAGCCGAATGGCTAAAAATAACAGAGAAATATTCGCCTTGTTTTTATTTTAGTTTCCAACATGTTTGATGTGACATAACCTTTCGTTTCTACGAAACATTTGGTGTGCAGTTGCACCGAGGATATCGTACGATAATCTTATCATTCATAAATAAGGATGGAAAAACTAATCTGTCCTGGCAGAAAATGGGCATATTTTCTGTTTGACATAGAAAACGGGAATCTTTTGTTTGTCATAGAAAATGGAAAGTATCTCTACTCTACAAAGAGTATGGGTAGACATCCTCGGTTCTGATAACGAAAATGTTTTTCAAAAAATGTGTTGAAAGAAAGATGTGAATCTTTTTCTGTTTTGACATAAATGAGATCACTTTTTTATTCATAAGTGGTAAAATATTTTCTGTTCTTATAAAGAAGAGGGGAAATGTGCTCCTATATCATCCGATCCACATAAAGAACATGAACAATATCAAGAATATATAAATAGCATTAACTCTTTGGAAAAAAATTAACGTAAGAATAAATCCAGATATTTCATCTATAACCTGATGGAGAGGCAGATAATTAAATAGCAAACAAAAGAAAAATAAAAGAGCGAAAAGAAACTACTATCAATGATTATTGTCTTGTGTAATACTTGATATTTGTGCCAAACTTTTAAGCTTATGTTGATGCATTTATTTGTTTGTCTGTTTTCAGATGAGTAAATATAAGATAATGATTCATTCTTAAAACCAAATGTATTTTTACAATGTTGTTCAATTAGATTTTAAGCCAAAGCTGTTTTATGTTGTGATTACCATGTCCTTGGATTCAGACATTAATCATTTGTCCTGAATATGTAAAAAGAAAAAAAAAAAGATTAGGTTATACAAACATTATATTGTCTATATATATACATATATATATATATATATATATATATATATATATATATATATATATATATATATATATATATATATATATATATGTATATATATATATAATTACATAATTTACATAAGTGTATGGGTATGCAAGTATTTAAAATTATATATATAAAAATACCCAAAATCATATATACATATATATATATATATATATATATATATATATATATATATATATATATATATAAATTACTAGTATACTTTTAGATTAAATATTTATGCATTTTCTGTTGATTAATGTATGATGTCTCTTAATATTTTAGGGTGAAAGAAGACAAATGAATTAAATAAGGAATAATTAACACCAACCCAACATGTGCTGACCATTGCTAAACGGGATCAATGAAAATTTAAGAGGAACTGGTCTTTTCTTGAAGCTCTAGTGATTCACTCGCTCTAAGATGTAATCAACTAATATATATATATATATATATATATATATATATATATATATATATATATATATATATAATATATATATATATATATATATATATATATATATATATATATATATATATATATATATATATATATATATATATATATATATATATATATATATATATATATATATAATATATATATATATACATATATATATATATATATATATATATATATATATAATATATATATATATATATATATATATATATATATATATATATATATATATATATATATATATATATATATATATAATATATATATATATACACACACATAGGCTAAGGAGTTAGGATACATAGTAATTCAGGTGAATATGGAAGGTTTCCGAGGCAAATGAAATTACGAATATTACCACAATTAACATTAATATATTCACCGTCTTTGATAATACTTCATCTTGCATGGTTCATGCATACAAAAAACATTCCTTACACAGTATGTATGTGTAGGTATGTATATATATATATATATGTATATATATATATATATATATATGTATATATATATATATATATATATATATATATATATATATATATATGTATATATATATATATATATTTATATATATATATATATTTATATATATATATATATGTGTGTGTGTGTGCGTGCGCGTGTATGTCTATAACACATCAGAATATACAGGAGTTCATTCATAAGAATATACGTCTACGTGTGCAGATATGAACGAACGTGCGCAAAGGATACAGAAACATACAGGAAGCCCGTGCGTGTCAGCGCCTCTCATGATCGTCTAAAACTTTTCCTATTATTTTTGGAGGAGGAGGAGAATGAGACCCTATTAGTAACAAATATGAGAACGATAGAATTCATTATCATAATTTTGAAGGAACTATATCCATTTGTGAGTAGTTCAAGATGTTACAAATGCTAGCGTAGAATTTTTCCTTAATGAAAAAAAAAAATCATTCAATATTTTTTATTCATTTGTTGCAACTTTTGTCGTTGTTTACCTTATAGCAATACCATATATATTTTGTTAACATACGTTATTTTACCGATACAATTAAATCGCTTCAATTTAATTATCTAATAAGACTTTAATAATTACATTTTTGTATTCATTAAGCAAAGCATAATAACAGGTCAGAAGAAACGTGCCATAGGCCTATTTAAAGGGGAAAATGTAATACAGACTAGGCTATATGGAAATCAGTCAGTTTTAAGGCGTTCAGATGTATGCAACGCAATAGAAATTCAAATAACTTCTAGAAAAATGGAAATTCATATAACTTTTAAAAATAATTAGTATAAAGTCATATTAAGGATAGACTACCGTTGGCGAATCTGATGAAGTTAATCTATTGCGAGATTTCTTATCAAGCAGAAATCTAAAAATAATCCATAGAAAAATACTGACAGAAAGATTAAAAAGTTGTATTATAGTAGTCATAGATGACAAAAATACCATTTACTGGAAACATAGCGATGCATGATAAGTTATCGGCAAAAAGACACCTTTCAATGCACTATCATTCAAATTATTTTTCTTCAAGTAAACACCAATGCCATGATAGCAGACAAAAAACTGGGCCTCTATGTCTGATGGAATGGAGATGCAGCCCCAACTGGACGCTCTCAATCTAAAAAAAAAAAAAAGGGGGGGGGAAAGGAGGATTATTCTAAAATATATATATATATATATATATATATATATATATATATATATATATATATATATATATATATATATATATAACCACAGTTAAAATCTACATCCCTTTTGGCAAGAAACTTCAGCTGACTTTGAAGTATCGTACTGCAAAATGGTGGTAATTATTAACAGCATATTTACTATTATTCATCAAACAGTACATTCGTTCTTAGATGATAAACATGTCGGTATTTTGAATAGCAGATAGCGGAATCCATGATTATCACCATGAAACTAAAAGGAGGTTTCAAAAACATTAGGCAACTCGTAACAAAAAAAAATCCTGGTGATACATGAATCATTCGTATATAGCATAAACTGAAATTGAGCGAATAAAATTAAACCTCGAGATATATATATATATATATATATATATATATATATATATATATATATATATATATACATGTATATATATATATATATATATATATATTTATATATATGTGTGAATATATATATATATTATATATATATATATATGTATATATATATATATATATATATATATATATATTATATATATATATATATATATATATATATATATATACATATATATATATATATATATATATATATACAGATTCTAGAAAGTACGTACACTGAATAATTTATGTTAGATATATATCAGGGAGAAATGTTCATGACATACTCAACTAAATCTAATTCTTAAACTAAGACCATGTTGAATAGTCAATAGAACCGATAATTAAAATACCGCCATGCATAAAACTCCCATTTAAAATGAAAAACAACTTTCCATTCAAAGCAAAATAAAAAATCTAAGGAATGCTAATAACGTCATTAACAAGTAAACACAACCTTAATTAGCATGCAGTTGAGATATTAAACTCGGGACAAAATAAAATTGACAAAAGTAAAAGAAATTAAAAAAAATGGAATTGGAAACTTTATTTGGGTCGTCAGTGAATCTCTTTGATGATGAAAAAGATAGATGATTGGCTCACAAAACCAATCAATGATGATTGGAATGAATGGATAAACGTTTCGGAAGCCAACATCGACGACCCTGTCAATTGTCACGCCAAATCAATCCGACTCAGTCAATCATAAAATTAAAACCACTGGAAATTAAGACTTTCGGCAAGTTGCGCCCATATTTTACTGCTATTGATAATCTCCCTTATATAATAAAAAGAAAGTATCTGGATATATATATATATATATATATATATATATATATATATATATATATATATATATATATATATATATATACATATATATATATATATATATATATATATATATATATATATATATATATATGGTCACGCTAGACTCTCGGGTAAGGGGTAATAGAGTAGTCATACCTTGGTGAGAGGAGAGGAGGGTGCGTGTGTGCATATCTATCTAAATATTTGGCCGTTAGTAGGAATATTAATATTCAAAGTATTAAAATTTTCACTAAAGTAAAAAATGACATCAACAATTATTGCCTAAAGTAAACCAGAATTACCTCTCGTTGAGAAATGTATCTATGCGAATATCGCTTAGATTAATCTATGAATAACTTAGGTTAAATTCTTCATGAACTGAAAAACAATTATTACGAAATAATATTTCTTGAAAAAAAAAAATTGAAATAAATCCTTTAGGAAAAAAACTGCCTCGAAAATAAATTACTGAGAATAAATTGGAATTCCTAGTGGGAACAGACACGTCGCAAATAAATATTATTTGAGATTCATCTCCAAATTTGATTAAAATAATGAAAAAAGTGTGATTAATCTGCTTTAAAAGGTACTTGGGTTACTGAATCGTCACTTGGAAAACAATTTCGAACCAAATTTCCTTACCGATAGCATTGAATTACAGTAGTTATTTAGTGTACTTCCAAAGTAATACATAGCAGAGTTATTTAATACTTTAAAGGTATAAATTATCTCTTAGAAAACACGTAATTTATCAACTTAGGAGAGAAAAATATTTTAAATACTTAAAAAGTTTCTAAAGATTAATAAGATCTAAGTAAACTTGCGTTATTACCAAAGCGAAAATCTTCAAAATACCTCATAAATGCCTTTCAAAATCATGAACCTTCCCCACTCGCCCTTCCCCCTTCGGAGGACAAGCCTCCCTCGAGGAATTCTTGAAGGAGGTCCTTTAAGACTCCTACCAAAGAGAGAGAGAGAGGAGGGATCCTTCCTGAGGGCCTTTTTAGGAGGACATTATGATCGTAATCAAATTCAGGGAAGCTGGGTCGAGATTTCCTGCAGGTCTTCCCCTGTCTTTTGTGTGTGTAAGAGTCTCTTGTGCGTCCACACAACACACATACGTACACACACTTGCACACAAGGGGAGGATGGCATAAATATATCATAAAGTTTCGAAAAGGTACAGCGTGATGTGATGTAAATTGAAGGGATAATGGCAAAGTTATGTGGCAAAGTGTGAATATATATGTGCATGTGATGTAAAATTACATATGGCAAAGTTGTATGATCAAATTGATTAATGATATTGAACACTGTCATATAAAATTACTGGAAAATAGCAAACTTGTACAAAATGTAATAAATTCATAAAAACATGCCATGTAAAAATAATATAAAAAATGGCAAAAATAAATCATGACATCTCACTGGAAAAATATAAACACCTATAATATGAAATTTTATTCTCCAAATTTTATAAGTATTCGAATACATTTGAGAAATTAATCATTCTTCAAGAGAAATTTGTACCTGCGATAAATATATGAAGGGACGGTTACATTGACCTAGAAGCAGGATAATGCCATGGAGACTGACCGTATATATATATATATATATATATATATATATATATATATATATATATATATATATATATATATATATATATATATATATATATATATATAGATATATATATATATATATATATATATATATATTATATATACATATATATATATACATATATACATATATATACATATATATATATATATATATATATATATATATATATATATATATATATATATATATATATATATATGATCAGCGCCCACGGCCCCTCTCCTCCCAAGCTAGGACCCGGGAGGGCCAGGCAATGGCTACTGATGACTCGGAAGAAAATAGGCTACCCCAAACTCCCGCCATTTCTTAGTTCAACAACCATTATGAGGTTGCCGCGACCAAAGGATCTAACGAGTTTGAGCATGACTCGAACTCCAGTCTGGCGATCGCCAGACAGGGGTTTCAAAATTCTACATCTTATAAGTAATTCAAATTCATGATAAACGTGTTGTTTCGCGAGCCACAGAAAAATATCAAGGTCGTAACATACAAAAATAACATGAAACAATTTCAACGTGAAAAAATACAATTCAATTTTCAAGATATTTATATCAGTAAAATATATTTCGCAACGGATATTTATACTTTCAAGTCACCAAGTGACTTCCATCCCACTCAGAAATTTAATTTAAAAAAAATTGTGAAATGTAATAGAAAAAAAACAGAAAATATTATGTACCATAGAACATTTTCGTAATTCCAGCCATAACATTAATAATCATACAGAATAAACATTCACGTCAGCCAGTTCTTTTAGCCACGAACAGAAAATGAAATCACAAAAATATGAAATACCATAAACGCAAAATATAAAAATTCCATTTAATGTACTTTATATTTTCACACCGCCACTCATGAAAACTGACATTCATAACCAAAATTATAACTGATATTGACTGAACTTTAAAAGGACAAAGCGTCTCTCACGCCAGAACGAATAGATATCCATAAAATATGAAACTACATTATTCTTGAAATAAGAGATAAATGTTATAAAATGAATATGAAAAATTTAACTAATAATCATGTTACATAATTTTAAAATTGCAACTTTACCACAGAAATATTAACAAGCATTTACATTTTTGCGTCTCTTAATAAAGTCTCCTACGTAATACAGAAAAATGCCACAAAATATCCTAAACTGAAGAATTATTACTTTTCATACAAAGTGTAAAATCTAACACGAGTAATTGCCAGAAATTTAAGGAGGAACATTACAAGAAATATAGTTTATATTGATATTCGTCATGATGAATCCAGTTAATGTCTCCATTTGTTTTTAACAAAATGTAATCAACATTGCATCCATTTCTATAAAGTGTAATAAATATACACATTCATTTTAAAAAAGGTAATAAATATTTACCATCACTTTGAAAAAAATAGTATTAAATACTTACCATCATTCAGAAAATGTATTAAATATTTATACTTTTAGAAAAAGGTAATTGATATGAAAACAATTTATATGTAAAATAACGTTTAGAACAAGCTAATAAATATTTTCAATATATTTTGAAGTCATTAATATTCAAATTTGAGTTAAAATATAATGCCATGCATCATATAAGAATGCAATGTTTGTTCGGACCTGTCGAAAAACATTTAATATTTATATAAATCCCCAAAGAAAATATTTAGCTGATGTCATTGTTGATTCAGATGAAATCGGATGAAATAAAAGAACATATAGAAAGAATAATGGGAGATTTTAGACACCCACCAACGAAGATAGTGAACATTTTATTCAAGTCTACGGACCAAGCTTTTCCTTTTTCATATGTTGGCCGCGAATGAATGTACATTATAATCTCCCCTATATATATATATATATATATATATATATATATATATATATATATATATATATATATATATATATATATATAATGGATATATATATATATATATAAAATGAAGATATATATATATATATATATATATATATATATATATATATAATGAAGATATATATATATATATATACATATACATATATATATATATATAATATATATAATGGATATATATATATATATATATATATATATATATATATATATATATATATATATATATATATGTTTCCGATCACACCAAATGCCATTGTCAGACTTATAGCTCCCAGCCCCTCGGTATGTTGGCAGGGGAGGGGGGTTGGAAGGGTTGAATGTGCGCATATCTATCTAAATATACAGCCATTATTTTTTTTGACGGGTCACGCACACAAGCAAGAAAAACAATAACCCGAATCGAGATCTTGATCTGAATCACCTCCAAAATCTAAAATTTATCCGTTGTCAAAATTTGGTGCAAATCCGGTTAGAAGTTCTGACGTAATCCTACTAACAGACAAACAAACAGGTAAATATATATAAAAGCAGCTCATTTTATAACCTCCTTGGTTATAAAACTTAATGCAAGTACAGCATGAGCAATAGGCTCGGCGGAGCCATAATATCTATGATATTCCAGTGATAAATCATTTTCTAAAAATAATATAGTGATAGATAACAAATAAATGATTTACTTTCAATGTGGTCGGGTGTTATATAAAACGGAAAAACTTTCATGCATAAAAAATCCATTATCACCATCAATGTATTATGAATAAAAATCTCAAATTCTAGCTTTTCATTTATAATACAGCACTGGTAATATTTTTTCATTAGTATCATTGCTGAATCAGGAATTAAAAGTAAAACTGAACGACTTCATGATTATTTTAAGGCCTTGGAAACTTTGAAGGGAAGATAAAAGTTTATCAGCGCAATTTTAATGAATTGTTTACGTTTTCTGACGCCGTAACGATAATAACCGTCGATGTTATTAAAAGTTTTTCCTATAATTAATTTGGCTGAAAAAAAAATACGAAACGCAATAATAGCCACCGATTAAAAATATCTATGAAAGGGGGTAATTTATACCATGACAGGACTAGTAATTTTCTAATCATCTTGTTTAACCCATCGCAAATGCAAACCACGGGATACCAATGTTTTTACCTTTACGTTATTATCTCGTTTCTCATATACTCGTTCTATGTTGGTCACGGGCTAAATATAGACCCTAATTTAACCCTTTTATTGACATAGGAATAAAAAGAAAAAAAAATCTTGGATTTTCATGACTTTTTAATCGAATTGCTGGGTTAACCATCTCACCAACCTTTGCATAAAAATATTATGTCATTGATTTTTCATCACGTTTTAATTAAAGCACTGGTTTAAGCTTCCATTACTTTATCAAAGCGTTTCAATTAAAGCACTGATTTAACTTCCATTGCTTTATCATAGCGTTTTAATTAAAGTACTGGTTTAACTTCCATGCTTTATTATCACGATTTAATTGAAGCACTGGTTTAACCTTCCATTGTTTTATCCAAAAATTTCAATTAAAGCACTGGTTTAACTTTCATTGCTTTATCATAGCGTTTTAATTAAAGCACTGGTTTAACCTTCCATTGCTTCATAAAAGTTTCAATTAACCTTTCCATTGACCTCTGAAGTAAAAAAAAAAAAACACATCCTAACCTCGCCTTAAGAGAACTTCAAAACCCATCGCGAATAAAGACAACCGATTCCAAAGGTGTAAGCTGATAGCAATGGCATAAGCAGACCAACACTGGCCCCCTGTCCTCTTCCCCCACTCGAACTTTACCATTACCGAGATCAGATATGACTAAGACCGAAGTTCTTAAAACCCTTCCAAACAAAAGACGGCGTCGAAACAACATCTAATGATCTATCGGGCGGGCGTCCTTTCATCTTGGGCAGAGAGTCCTTCAGAGTTGCGACAGAGAGATAAGAATCAAAGAGGAAAAGTCTAAACTGATATCGAGCGAGATTACTACGTAAACAAGTGGAGTATCGTCGAGAGGTGGGACTTTATATGCAAATGGACTTGAAATCTATGAATGGACGATTCCTACGGCCGTGTCAGCTGGGACTTTTTTTTTTTTTCTTCAAAGTAATCTTTCCTATTCTTTGTGGCGACGGTACGTCTTTATCATGGTATATTGATCGGAATGTATTCTAAAGTTTATCTTCATGATGGCGAATATATTAACATTCCCTTTTATGTAAAACCGAAGGATTTAGCTTTGTTTTAGGAGGAATACATTCTTTACCGAAGGGTTTACTAGAACTTATTTTTTATTTACTTTTCAAAAGTTCATTAAGAAAAATGAAAATCGCACGAAATATATACTCTTATCTTAATATATTCATATAGCCTAATTTGAACACTTCGAAATAGACGAAGAATATATTTTCTCTCTCTCTCTCTCTCTCTCTCTCTCTCTCTCTCTCTCTCTCTCTCTCTCTCTCTCTCTCTCTCTCTCTCTCTCTATATATATATATATATATATATATATATATATATATATATATATATATATATATATATATATATATATACATATATATATATATATATATATATATATATATATATATATATATATATATATATGTATATATATATATATATATATATATATATATATATATATATATATATATATATATATATATATATATATATTGGGCTCCTATTCATTCATAATCCTAAGAGAACCTAAATCATTACCGCAACTAAAAGGCTGCTTTCTTATACACAGCCACTGAATCTCTCCCCCGTGTCCTCTCTCCTCACTCTCTCTACTTTTCCCATCCAACACCCACCTTACCTTTTTCAACCTAGCCCTCTTCACAACCCCTTCCCCTCCCCCTCCCCCATCCCGTCACACCGATGGAACACCACGCGTGGCTTGTGGAAGATTAAGAGGGGTTGCTTATAATCACTTTATGTCCAACATCACTCGTTATGTTCTTTTCCTTTCCCCGTCCTCTGCAGGTCTACTTCGATTTTTCCTCTTTTTAGGGGTCCTTTATTGTTGCTCATATTATACATACATATTTGTGTCTCTTTGCCTATATAAGAAACAAATCAAAACGATTTATTCTAATTTAATGTTTCTTCTTTCTCATCTCAATTTTCGATAACTTTTTCTTTCTAGGAAAATAATGATTCAAATACGAAGGTGCTTTTATGACGCATTTAGGTATGGCATTACCTGTGCACTAATACAATTTAGACTTGCACGCGATTCATATTTCTTTAATGATGAATTTCTCGCTCATCTCATTTTCAAAATTAAGCGAAAGTCAGGAAAACTCTATTAGGCAAAATTAGTTTGAGTGCAAGCTCCACTAATTCATTTCATGTATGTGTGTATAAGCTAAATACATTATACAGTCAAAACACGATCTACGTCTCTTAATTATAAAGTTTCACGCTCAATTTTCACTTCCTAGTGCAAGGTTTTAACCTCTCTCTCTCTCTCTCTCTCTCTCTCTCTCTCCTCTCTCTCTCTCTCTCTCTCTCTCTCTCTCTCTCTCTCTCTCTCTCTCTCTCTAAGTTAAGACCCAGGACACAGCATCTATTATAACTTACCACTTAACCCAAAGAAATGTGTTTCCTGGGCTGTACCAGGTTATTTCTACCAGTTTATTTGTTTGTATTTTCTTCCCCAAACTCCTGGCTGCTCCTCTCAGCAGAATTTTTGGGAGGGTGAGAATTTTGAGGAACGTGACAGGTTGGAACGTGAGAGAATTTTGGAACGAATAGAATCTTTTGGAAGAGTGAGAATTTTCGGGTAAATATTCTTTGGAAGTAAGAGGTTTTTTAAGGCGGAAAGTTGGATATTTGTGAAGTGAAAGATTCTTTGAAATGGAAAATACTTCTGGGAACTTTGAACTTTGGAAAAAAAAAATAATTTTGAAAAAATGTGAAAATACCGAGAATATTTCCCCCCCCCCCCTGGTCTCATAAAGCTCCCTGGGATTTGCCAAACAAACGCAGCCAGCGAACCTGGAGCAAGAAATAAAACAGAGGATTAAAACGTGTTGTACAAATAAGCCTTTGGACTAAAAGAGGAAAAAGGGTAAATAATCTTCCGGGTTTATCTGTGACCCGCCTCCCAACCCAAAGAGATTTATTCGAAAAGTTGAAAAATTAGATCCGAAACTTCTGCAATAAAGAAAGCAATAATATAAGAGAGAACACACATATGGGATAGACACATATCTATACATGTATGCATTTTGTAAACAAATACGTGTTTGAGCGTAGCCACTTTTGCCATAGAACATACACAGTTGTAAAATTCACACTCATTCATATACGTGGGTTTCTGCATATGTCCTAGTCTTCATTTATTTTGCAATTGTATACGTTCACGTATGTATTTATAGACATTAATATATGTTTATGTATATTTGCATACTATTACCTATGTATAAACAAACATTTGTGCCGGCACATATATACAAACAGCAAGTTAGGTACGCATATACACCTGTGCTTGCGTACAAAAGGAACAAGAACATAATGCATGTCCAAGTAAACATACCTTTGTAAAAGCATGCAGTTCGCGCATATTTTAACACCTGTGTCTTTGCACCAACCGAGAGGATGGGAATATTCATGCATAAGGGAATATAGCCATGAATACTTTCGCCTACAAATAAACAAACGTACACACGCGACGCCATGATTTATGCTTTTCACCCCGGCGCTGGATTTCCTTTACGCGGATGTCCTCTGTAAATTTACAGTAGAGGTTGTGGAGGAAGTGAAGTAATGCTTCTAGCAGGAGGAAAAGGGGCTGCGTGTTCAAAAAATTTATGCAGAATACATAATAGGCCTAAAAATATTCACAAGGGGTATCTTCCAAAAACGACAAGATTTAAAAAGAATTTTCACTTTGAATTTGGGAATCTCTGGAGGCGGGTTCTGGATATATAGGGATGAGGAGGGAGATGAAGAAGAACGGGAAGAGGCTTTCGGGGAAAATTGCCTGCTCTTGAATATTGCAATTCACATTTTTTTTTTTTTATTTTTTTTTTATTTATTTATTTTTTTTTTTTTTTTAACGGTGAATATGTCTTCCTTTAGGGTCTTACTGAGAGGTAGTTCATAAACGTTTCATAATCACTGACAGGTTACCCAATTAAGTGAAAAAGTCAGACTGGCACAAAGTGTTTCCCTGGTTATAATGTACTCAGATAATGTTTATTCTCCAAGAGAAAAGCTGAGACAGCTAATAGCTTGTCTGAGACATAAGGTGTCTGTCTTGAAGGGTTTCCCAGATTTACTAAAATGCACGAGACAATGAGAACACCAAATGCTTTAAGATTTTTGGATAAAAATGGAATTATGAAAAACAAAAAAAAAGGCGATAAACTCAAGTTTTTCACATTGATGCAGAAAAGTAAATTTGTGCCATTTAGAAATAGGTCGATAAGGTAGGCCGTCCAAAATTATAACTGAATAAATCAATTAATTAACTCTTACGTCGAAGACAAATTGCATTAATCAAAAATTACATTAATCTGACGAATGACTTTTAAACTCTGTATTCAAAAGCAGCCATAAAAAGGTCATCTCCAATACGACTGAATATACATTAAAATAATTATATTTTTCCATTCATAAATTCTTAAATCTCGTTATGGACGTGTTGGAGTAATTAAACCCCTTTTAACGCGACGGTTATGTAATAAACAGATTATCTCATTACGAATGGGAAATTTTTCTTCCTGGTTATTAACGCATTAACATTAATAAACTGTTTAAGGTTTTTACCTAATAGATCACAGACGAGATACAAAGGGAAATTACTCGCCCATTTATTACTTACATTTCACGGGTGACGCAGATTTATTATTCTCTTATCATTGTACGAATATAAGTTTCCGTCAATATTTTCTCGGAATCTCGGTATTCACTGTTATTGCAAATCAATACTAGTAATTATTTAGTCCAGTCCTCGCTCTTCATTTCTTCCTCATTTTCTTGTCTTCATATCTTATATCATCGTTGGTTTGAAGATACTGTTTCCGTATAAATCACTGTTATTGATCAAGAGAATGAATGGCTCCTTCGAACATTACTGATCACGGTATGCAAGCAACCTGATCCCCTCAGCAAGATCGAATGGTGCTAATTGTGACTGTCCACACCAAGGCAACAATTGTGTTACACATAACATTTCAACTATCAAATTCAGGCAGTTTGATCACCTGTATCCAACCCCCCCCCCCCCCCCCACACACACACACACACAAGTCACAAAATGTTCTAATTTATCCAGCGATGATAAACAAGAACAGCTGTTGGAAGAAAATCCTTTAACATACTGACTATACTTTAAATATAATTGAAGATTTTAGAAATATGCAATGCTATAATGGTAGAAAATGACTACACAGCGCAAATACTTGTACACTGACATTTACGATGTTTGAAACTAAAAGATATATTACTTATACACTGACAGTTGAGAAGTTTCAAAACAAAAGATTAACTAATTCAAGATCCGATTAAATAGATTTCTTTCTTTTCATAAGTCTAGAGTACTTACAAATATAATATGACGTTCGCACATAAGCTCCCGTGACTCTTGGGAATTAGATGAAATTGCAATGGGTTGAAATATGGTGTTAAAAACCAGTTAAAAAACAACACCTCAGTACTACACACGGAATGAAGAGAGCTTTAACAAGTAATTAAGTTAGGATTCAGAAGCAGTTAAGAGGATCACAATCTGAGCATAATTATGTAGTACTCCCATTTGTTTAAAATTTAACACCGACTTCCCCACCCCAACCATGGACATTAAGAAACTTGTACAACAAACTTCAGGGATAAACCCTCTGTATGCGTGTGTGTATATATATATATATATATATATATATATATATATATATATATATATATATATATATATATATATATATATGTATATGTATATATATACACATATATATACATATATATATATATATATATATATATATATATATATATATATATATATATATATATACACATATATATATATATATATATATATATATATATATATATATATATATATATATATATATATATATGTATGTGTCTGTGTGCGCGCGTAAGAGTGCGCGCATAAGAGTGCGCGCATTAATTATAAACAATAAAAACGTTCTTCTAACCTGACCGAGTAAAATGCGAGAAATAATGAGCTTGTGATAATTCATCACAATTTTGACGTGAACCAAAGGTTATGAAAATAAAGTACAATATAGTAAAGCCATCTTACTTTAAAAGCTATTACTTGAGAACCTTTGTCCCCAAGGTACTGGCGAGGAATAGACCCGGTCAGATCCCTAGTGACAATCATTTTACAACAATAAACAGCAGAATGGAAGACTACTTTGAAAATTAAAGAAAGTGTCCCCAAGTACTCCTCATTTCTTAACTTAATTTTTACTTACCAAATGTAAAGGATTAAGAACTAATTAGGATTAACTTGTAGATATTAGCTTATCTACTCTGAAGATACTAAGGCCAAACTTTAATCAAGTCTGAGAACACTAAGGCCGTCCAAAATGATCCGATAAAGGATAAAGGGTAAAACCAGCATAACAAACATGTGTGCCTTTCGCTGCCTGTCTAAAAGTAAACTAAAATCGGGTGAGGCCTATCCTGGTGTGTCCACAATCTTCCGTAATCAACCCCCCCCCCCCCCACAAAACCAACGAGTCGAAGAAACGAGTAAGCCCTTTCCCTTTTGAGAATGATACATGTGCCCTTAAAGGGGCATCTTCAAGGGACCTTCCCTTCCAGTCATTCAAGTGTAACTCAAGACAATCTTGACCCTTGTGCCCTCAAGTGGAAGCAATCCTTGGAGTCCTTCAAGCGTGACTCAGACTGGAAACGTGTACACACAGCGAGGTGAGCAATGATCTGAAGTAACTTCAGCGTGCCGGAATGTTAACAGTGTCATGGCAGCTACTGAAAGGACCCACATTTCTCTCCAAACTTGAATGTAATTTGACAGATAACTTGAGATCGTGGTGGAGCCAATTACTTAGACTCCAACACTTGCTCAGAGAACGCACCCCCCCCCCCCCCACACACACACACACCCTACAAGGAATAGGCGATCACATTTCAGCATCAAATTCGATACTTACATTGTCCTTCATATCCAGTTTGTACAACAATTTACTTTTCTAATGTTACAAATATATTACAAAAGAATATATTGGCCTTTAAGCAGATAGATTTCGCCGTGCAGTTATGTATTCATTAAGGAAAATAGTATATATTGGGTATCATTCAACTTTTTTATAACTAAATTATTTGGGATCTATTTGATTAGCAGATTAATTATTTCAATTTAATCGTTGACCACATTATTTCAACAATAAAAATTGAAACTCTCTCTCTCTCTCTCTCTCTCTCTCTCTCTCTCTCTCTCTCTCTCTCTCTCTCTCTCTCTCTCTCTCTCTCATATATATATACACATACATATATTGTATATATAATATATATATGTACATATGTATGTATATATAATGTATATATATATGTATATATATAATATATATAAATTTAGAATACGTATATACATCTGGTAATTCCTTTATGTACACAAACAATAAAAGAATCTATGAGAATATGTCTGACAGTCACCGAAATATTAGCGAGATAATTTGAAAGTAAATTGACAATCATTTTAGTAAAGTACTCAAATACCACCTTAAACTCCAATAAAATTTCCATTCGCCTTCTCCTGACTTCACTGGTAACAAAAAAAAGCTAAGCGGAAGAAACAAACTAGAAACGGTGTTTCCGACATTTTGATGTAGTACTCTCGTTTTGAGGAAAATTTAATACATTGAAGAAAATATTACCTATTTAAGGAATATTGAAATAAATTTCCAAGAAAAACATCTTGCTATGAAGGGGAACATAAATCTTCTTAAAAAATTCACTTGCCAGTACAGGTGATCTTTATTTATGGTTTCGAAATAACTATACTGAAGAACTATAAAAATACTTCGTTCCGTAACTTAGTCATTTCGAGAGTAACTTTGTTACATGGATCAGATGAAACACTAAAATGCACCAGTATTTATAAAATAGGATATTACTACAAGGACAAAAATACGGCCTGACACACAGCAAGCCTAAAAAGAAAAAATAATAATAAAAAAAAAAGATAAAAAATTCCCGAATCCACTTTTCAGTATCGAGTGAATGTCCGTATACGACAACCATTGAGACCTTCCCTCCCCATCACCTCTGCCTTTCTATAGATTCCCAGAATCACCTCTCTCTCTCTCTCTCTCCTCTCTCTCTCTCCTCTCTCTCTCTCTCCTCTCTCTCTCTCTCTCTCTCTCTCTCTCTCGGATGTTTTGAGCTTGGCCCCTTAATTCTTTGTAGCAGGGCCATCGCCCCCCTCCTCCCACCCAACTGTCCCTTTCCCTACTTCATCAGACATTTCAATCGGCATCCTCTGCCTGGCCACTTCATACCCCACCGTTTTTCACCCAGTCACTTCTGTCTAATAGTCCTCGCCCCCCTTGTAATAAATGTCCAACCCAATCATTGCTTTCATCTCCGTCTTTTACCAGGGGCTTTTTCACTTCCTCTATTCTCTCCTATTTACATTTCTAGGCGTTTGTTATTGGCATACTCATCGACTTGTATTCATATTTTCATTTATATGAAAGTAATCTCATACATACTTGTGAACATACATACATATGTGCATGTATATATGTATCTATACACTGAAGGTATTATAGCTATCAAAGGATTAGTGACAAACACGGACTTAAAATGATTACAAGTCTGTCGATGTTACTAATAAGACGAAAGTACCAACTCCAATCAAGTCTTTTCACTCTTCTCGTGGTTATGATACATATTTTATGCTCAACACGTGTCAGCTTTCGTGACTTCTATACATATCTATATGTGTATACATGCATGAACACAAAATGTATATCTATCTATCTATCTATCTATATATATATATATAATATATATATATATATATATATATGTATATATATATATATATATATATATATATATATATATATATATATATATATATAATATATATATTTATAAATATATATCAACCCAATGTTTATAAGCAATAACACATTCTGCCATCAAACTGCTACAGTGAAATATATTAATTTCCTTTTACGGCGTGAAATATCACTTTTCGTGTTCCTCTAATATTCTTATCAGTACAATAAAAACTGATCGAAGATCACTTGTCAAAAGCTTCGCGCAATTCATTCATTGTTAACAAAATACAAAACTTTAAAAATATTATGGCATATTAACAAACATTGATATTTTTGTCTGTTGTATTCAGAAGACAAAATATTCACTGTATACTGACACAAAATTACCACAATTAGATTATCAGTACAACCGGACTTTAGGGAATTCTTATCTTCATACAACTTATAGAATTATCTTAACTAACTACAGCTGATACTTGAAACGACTATAACCTAGATCTTGCAACTATACAAGTATACTAGATCCAGATTAGTCTTAAAATTATGAATATTAAAAATTATCAAAATTATTATAAAAACTCATTATTCCCTTCCTTCTTATGGTGCGAAAAATGAGAGTCTGCTTCTTATTTATACACGAACTATAGTATCAAATTTAGTGTAATATTTCTTAATATAATAACAGATGAAAAACCTCAATTCTATTTCAATGTGCTCACATAAAATAGTTTCTGATAAATTTGCATTCGTTCATACATATCTGCATGCAATTAAACAAACAGATTACAAACAATGGTGTGTGTGTGTGTGTGTGTGTGACCTTCACCTTCGGACTTAGAACAGATGTATCTTAGTGATACGACGAACCTAATGCATGGTTAGACCAACATAATATTAGGTTAGACTTGCCTCATATTATAAAGACCAAACTCATATAACTATTAGACTAACCTCATACAGGGTTAGACCAAACTCATAAGGTTAGATTAGCCTCAGGTAACACTGGACCAACTACATACAAAGTTAGAAGGTTAATCTGAACCTCACTTGAGATTAGACGAACATCTAATACTAACCTAAGTTAAAGGTTAGACAAGAAGTTAAAAACTAACCCCTCTTATCTTTTACTTAACAAGATCAGACCAGCCTCACATCCACACCTCAGTATCAAAACAAAAACAAAATAAAATCATTGACCAGACATTTTATGAATCACAGACGCCTAACTCAAAGGGCAAACCTCAGTGACAAAGAAATGAATTAATAAAAAACAAGATAAATGAAAGCAAAGCTATTTTAGTGTTATGGATAAACCTCTATATATACTTTGTGATCAGGTGATTAGTTGAAGATAATATTACCTTGAAAAGACTTCATTAGTTTTACCTATATCTATCTATATTTTTGTATTGAATGATTCTTAACAATGTTTATGAAGATGTTAATGATAATTTTCTTACTAGGTTGGTCTTTGGTGAGTTCTTGATTAGTACGTAGTAGATACTGTATTGCCCCTTAGGCGCAAATCCATAGAAGTCATGTATCATTATGTATCACAGATACAGAGACATACATACTTATATTATTTTTACATAAGATTGTGAGAGAATTGGCAGTGCTGGTGATGATGGCCATAGTTCAGTCTACACACCCACGCCATACTAAGAACATTAAACGCCATTTATGTGCAGAAATCTATCATGTGGGAATTGTGAAAACAATGTGAACATTGGATTAAAGAAATCGGATCCTTACCCACTGGACCACAGGACAGAATTTAATATATACATAAAACCTTCCCTGAGCTGACAGTGTTACTACACGCATATGATCTATATAGAACATTGCGCAAGTCTTTATAATTATGTACATAGGCTCATAAGGACATGCACGAATAAGAAGGAAAAAAAGAAAAGAAAATAATAACAGGGAAGAGAGCCATCCTGAACAACGGGTAGCCATTTCCAGTGGAAGCGAAATAGTGTGTACCTTATCCGCAGAGTTCAACAGAAGCATAATGGAGAGTAAATTACATTGGGGTCAATTTTGCTAAAGGTCCCAATTTGTGTGTGTGACTCTGACGTTGAAACTCATTTGGAAAATTGATCTACCCACCAGCTCACCCCGCCCCCCTTAAAAAAAAAAAAAAAGCCTCGTGGTGGTTTATGGCCGGGTATTTCCACACGTTGGGGGGAATGTTACGAGTTTGATTACGACCAATAAAGAAAAATAAAAGGAAAACAAATCATGGAAGGGAAGAAACCCCGTTAAAAATAACTGTACATAGTTTCGTTGTGGAAATGTCTGTCTTGTCCTGAATTGTCTCTACGCGTAAGGATAGAGTGTTGTAAGGGAAAAGTTCATCATATCATTTCATAATTTTTTTTCTCTCACTGTCGTGGTAAAATTGTGATTGTATTAAAATATTGTATTTTTCTCATGTATTTTTAGATGTGGCATTATAATTGATATTGACTATACAAACTCTGTTAATAATTTTTGTCATGTTCATTATATGCATTTCCAGTTATATATGTATATATATATATATATATATATATATATATATATATATATATATATATATATATATATATATATATATA
Organism: Palaemon carinicauda; assembly: GCF_036898095.1. NCBI lineage: Eukaryota > Metazoa > Arthropoda > Malacostraca > Decapoda > Palaemonidae > Palaemon > Palaemon carinicauda. Next base: position 44,835,031 of record NC_090752.1, read on the forward strand.
TAGTGTGTGTGTGTGTGTGTGTGTGTGTGTGTAAGTAAGCATACAAGGTAATTTGTTAATATTCAATGAAAAGGTTGTATTATATAAACATTCTAAAAATATTGCAAAACTAAGAATTGAGTTTATAGTTCTCATGTTATATACATTTATTAATATCCGACGTGCGTATGTCTGTCTGTGCGTATAAGCATCAG
>NC_090752.1:44835724-44838224 GCF_036898095.1 Palaemon carinicauda
TGGTTGTTTATGAACACCCTTCAAATGTAGAATAAGAGGTAATCTCTCTCTCTCTCTCTCTCTCTCTCTCTCTCTCTCTCTCTCTCTCTCTCTCTCTCTCTCTCTCTCTTAGCGCACACATTTCGCTCTAGGTTAGGTGTCTTTTAGTGTGTTCCCAATTTAAGATATCTTAAGCCTACTCATCAAAACTCCCCTATATATAATAATAAGAATAAATTCTTAGCATAATCGTATTAAGACTTATATTACCGAACTGGATTTGCGATACATTATAGCTCTGTAATCCCCTCTTGATGAGTAAACATTATACTAACAAGTAATTTAAGCGTATCTATATATATAACTTTGTATGTATAAATATATAATTCCGTATTGCATAATATCCATGGAGGTTCTCCACGCATAGTTCGTCTTTAGTCATTAGAGCTACTTAGAAAGAGTAATTCGTATTTATTATTCCATTTCTCTTCCCCCTTCTCTTCTTAAATTCCACTTGTGCTTCGTAATTTCGCCTTCTGCGACCATGGGCGTAGCCAGGGTGGGGCGCTAACCCTTCGCCCTATCAAATCAGGAGAGAAAGAGTTCCCGACCCCCACATCTCTCCTCCATTTGAAAATTGGTCAAGCAGATATAATCGGGGTATGAAAATCTTAAAAGAAAATGCACCTCCAAGATAAAATGTTATATGACTGGAAACTACCGACAAAGTATTTACTAAGCTTTATGGAAATAAAATTGCCCTGAGATGAAGTCTTAAACCCCCCCCCCCCCCTCCCCACCTTACCCCTTTCCAGTCCTGCCCGTATCGACTGGAATCTTGGCTACGCCCTTTTACGTCCACCGCCACCGCCATCATCATCAATCTTTCGCACATCCACATGTGGGTAAGTTTAGCCACGTATGAGCCCTTGTCGAAGCTGCTTTCTGCACCAGTAAGCTAAACTGACTCTCGGCTGCCATGTTGTGAAATCAGTATCGTAGATTTACATTTCCAAGTAGAGAAGAATCTCTTGAGCATTCGGCCGGAGATGAGTGTACATAATTTCAAATTGTTTTCTTTTAAGCGTCGATTACTTCCTGTCTTTGGGGGTGCTTGCATACTTCCAAGGTTTCTGCTTGACGTACAATAAGCACCGAAACTGCAATCTAGACCTTGTAATTACGTCTAGACCATGCGATAAGTCTGGTCCAAGCGACTAAAAGTCTAGATTAAATGCTTGAATTCTAGACCAAGTCTAGGTAGACTACAGTTAAGGCCAATCGACCAAGTTACCAAAGTGACTAAATCTCAACAAACTAACTTAAATCTCAGACAAAAATAAATCTAGCCTAAATGACTTTAAAAGTCTTGGTCAAAAGTATTTGGTACTTTTATCCAGGCGACTCTTGACTTTAAAGACTTGAAATTTGCTTGACATGATTCTTGAAATGTAAGAGGAAAACGCTTGGAAATTACTATTAAATTATCTGTCTCACATATTTTGAAAAAGAAAATATAATTACCACATTTCCTTAAGTAGAAATTACAAGCTGTCTTAAAAAGCGCACACACACTTCTTACGACATGGCGACACTCGCCAAGAAGCGGTGAAATTTCAACCTGGTTAACACTCACCTCGAGCCAGGAAATTTAATCTAAAAATTCCCATCATATCATTAATGACATTCTCTTAATGCAACCCCGTTAAGTTGACTCTGGATCATCAATCATGCCTCTTAAAATATAGAAGTGGAAAAAAGTTGTGACGAAGGGAGGGTTTTAACACCCAATTTTCCTCCAACGAAAATGAATGAATAACAAGGAGTAATGGCCCCCGTGTTTCAAAGACAAACCAGGATTCCTAGGGAAAAAAAAAAAAAACTTGCCCTTAGCTAAAAGGGGTGAAAGTGACCGTATTTTGCGTTAGACCCAGCTGGAGAGAGAGAGAGAGAGAGAGAGAGAGAGAGAGAGAGAGAGAGAGAGAGAGAGAGAGAGAGAGAGAGAGAGAGAGAACCGTCAAAATTTTGTAAAACATTTCTTCATAATAAGTAAGAAGTCAATCCACCAATCTCGCTTTCCATTCCTAAAAGAGAATAATAGTCTAATCTATCCTAACAACATCTTGGCATAGAGACCCGACTTCAACCTGCGCAAAAGAAAATTGAAAATCCCTTCAACAAGTAGCAATGATGGATGGGGCCGGGTAGAGACGGTTCCTTGTGAGCACAAGGAGCGAAGCGAGAGAAGAAAAATAAGACGTTGGAAAAGAAGAAGGAGAAATATAAAAAGGAGAAACAGTAAAGAACAGAAAACGTTTAAATCCCCCTGAAATCCGACGAAGCCATCTGCTTTGTTTACATTATTCATACAGACGCGATTGCACGCACAATCACGTACGCACGCACGAGATGGAGAGCATTCGTGCATGTCGCGTGTGTCTGGCCATTGTTTACATCATCATTCTTGGATGAATGCGGTGTTTGGAACAATGCCGTCCGCCAGGCGATTTAACAAACACAT
>NC_090752.1:44843224-44863224 GCF_036898095.1 Palaemon carinicauda
AGGACCTGTTCTGTTCATTGCCATACCTACTCTGTCGACTTAAACAATTAAGTGTGTACCTAGAAGATAGTCGACTACGGTGGATAACAGCCAACGTGAAAAGAGACAAGGGACTACTAATCTCATCCCAAATAAGTGCTCAAAAGGGATGTTGGTAGGCGCTTTCCTTCAGATTTTCAGCATGTATGAATGGGACGAGACTGCATGCCCCATAACTAACCCCCTAGATGCTCAAGTGCCTGTGCCAATTGTGACTCCCTTTCCTTGGTGGTCCTCCATCCAATTATTGACCAAAAACAGCGATAATTTCGTTGGCTGAACCCCCAGATGTTTAACCAATGTATGCAATGAAAGTATATTTTACCCTTACCAGTTAAACCCCTATAGGTTCAAAGGCTTCCAGTTTTTTCAGCTAGTTTACTACAGCAGACGCTGTTATTGCATGTGTTTGTGTTTAGGGCTAGAATCACAGGTAATTCAAGACATTATTTATAAACATAACACACACATACCCCTTTGCCAATAAGACCCACATATTATGAAACTTCAACTATAAAGAAAAAGAAAAAAGAAAAAAAGTGTCCTGAAAAGAAGAGCATGGATATAATTACTTCACCATTGTAACAAAAACTTAATACAAATTGGGTAACTCAAGGACCACCGAGAGACTAAGATGATTTCGAATTATAATATTAATGGAAATGCAAATGTCTTCTGTCACACACGGGTTGTGCTATTCAATCTGAATCGTATTTCTGTATCCACACAATATTCTTGCGAAGAGCAACTACAGTCTGTATGGTTATGAATGTCTCGTTTATAACTGTCCAGTCCAACATCAGTCTCTCTCACCACTAGTCATTATATCAGTACACAAAATGAAGTTACAGTGAAAATCTAAAGTCTACCGGTGGTCTCTTGGGTTGGATAAAATGGTCGGCGATTGTCGACGGAATGTTGAATTTGCTGCAGAGATTTTTTTCAAATAATAATAATAATAATAATAATAATAATAATAATAATAATAATAATAATAATAATAATAATAATAATAATAATAATAATAATGTTAGGAAAACTTAGCAAAATATTGTTTAAACTGGCGCAAGTTTCAGAGTAGATAGATGTAATTACAATTATTATTATTACTATTATTACTAGTGTACAACATAACTTTAAGAGCAAAATGATCATGAGATTGCACATACTTCCATAGATAACGACCCAGTTGAACTGAAAAAATGAACAAAAATGAAAAAAGGCTTTTTGTTATTGTTAGATTAAGCTGGCCTGGAACCAGCACGAACTCTTGCTTGTAAACGTTGCAGAGAAAAGAGAAGTGAACCATAAAAAACTGAAGTTCTAAAACGACAAGCGTGAGTGAATTACAAATAATTTGAAGGTGCAGTTGGTGGACATAAAACAATTAATAACCTGGTGCACATACTCATAGGAAAACGTAATCTAGTATGTCTTCAATTACAAAAGTATGAGGGCACTCAGTAGAGCGCAGACCTCCGCCGCAAGAGCTTATTACTCTACCTTGACCTTGACCTTTGATCTTAACCTGCCTTTATTGGCGTGGATTTTCATGCAATCAAATATGAAATACGTTTGAAGTCTCTGTGACAACGATTTTTAAACTTATGGCTGATTACATGAATTGGACATTTTGCTTGACCGTTACCATGACCTTTGACATTGACCTTTCAAAATTTAATCATTTCCAGCTTTTAATATAACAGTTAATCCCTGCAAGTTTCATTACTCTACGATTAAAATTGTGGCCAGGAAGCTGTTCACAAACAAAAACACACAAACAGGGGGTAAAACATAAGCTGCTTCCAACTTCGTTGACGGCGGTAAAAAATAATTACAATTTCCTCCCAGTAAGAAGGGGACATAAGTAAAAACACAGAGAAAGAAAAAGAAGTCAAGGATAGTGAAAGATAATTAAACGAGTGCAGTTATGACAGACGGGTGATATCTGGAAGAAGTCGAGTAGGGGAAGGTAGAATTTTACACACACCAGTTCTGAAAATATGTGAGATTGCCACAGAATTTAAGGAAAATGAGAGATAATCATGTCAAAATTAATGGGATTTATAATAGCATATCATGCAAGCCAACCTTATAAGATGGGGAGTTTCCTACGAATTAAGGAGCATTGAAGGTAATAAGCAAAGAGCCCATCCTTGAAAGATGGAGGAAGTTTCTTTAAAAGAATGGGATAGAGAAGGTAATGAGAAAAAAAGGGCGACTTTATCAAATAATGTAAATATCTTTATATGCATAAAAATAATTCGAAAATGGATAACAAAATGAAAATAACAAACGGTAAGTTTTAGCTTCTTTAGTCCCAAGCACAACATGGAAGACACTGAAATATTTTCTGCAAATTATCATTATCATTTAATTTTGTGAAACAAATATCTACATTTAATAATTATTCTGCTCATAAATATCAAGGTACGGAATTATGTTATTTTAGGTTATTTTATACAAACATTTTTCAATAAATAAAATATTTGTCCGTAACTATGTTCCAAGATATCAAAATCAAAGAAAAAATAAAAGTGTGTACAGTACACACACACACACATATATATATATATATATATATATATATATATATATATATATATATATATATATATATATATATATATATATATATATATATATATATATATGTAAATATATATATATATGTAAATATATATATATATGTAAATATATATATATACATATATATATATATATATATATATATATATATATATATATATATATATATATATATTTATATATATACATATATATATATAAATATATGTACAGTATATGTATATATGTTTTAATATACCACATATATATATATATATATATATATATATATATATATATATATATATATATATATACATATATATAAATATATGTACAGTATATGTATATACATATATATATATATATATATATATGTATATACATATATATATATATATATATATATATATATATATATATATATATATGCTTTAGTATACCATATATATATATATATATATAATATATACATACATATATATAGAAATAAATTGTACACAGTCCTAAATCATCTTTGTAAAGTACAAAACAGTTCCCCAGGCAAGTTTCCCTTCCCAACCAGAAAAATAACAAGGGGGAAATCTTACATCACGGGAGTCATAAAACAAAAAAGAAAAAAAAGAAGAAAAAACAAAAAAAGCCTTTTATGTGCTGTATGGCCAAGAGAAAATAACACTATTTCTCCCTTAATTTATATGTTACCTATATGCTATTTTTTTTCCTTTTTGGCTCAGGAGGTCCTCGGACAGAATAGCCCTAATCAAGTAAGAGACCGGGAGTCGAAAACGGCGAGAGAATAAAGAAAAGAAAGGAATAAGGTGAAAATAAAAAGAAGAGAGGAGGGAAATTTACAAAGGAAGGGGGAGGAGGAGAGGAATGGAAAGGAACCTTAGCTCCTAAAGGAAACTTTACGAGTAAATTATGCGTTAGCAACTGGTCTCCGGGACACTTATACAAGTGTCCTCTTTCTAACTTTTGAAGTCGGCTTTTGGTTTTGGGATTCTAGAAGGAAATCACACCTTTTGTTTTATCTCGTCTCTTTACCGCTTTGGATTTTTATTATTCTGATTTTCTACTTTCTGTCCGCGTTTTGGGGAAATGGGTATTTTGACTGTTCAGCTTTAGTTAACTAACGATATGTTTTATTTTTTAGTTTGTAGGGAGTTACCTATTCTTGTCCGTGTGTGTGTGTGTGTACATATGTATGTATGGATATATATAATATATATAATATATATATATACATATATTATATATATATATATATATATATATATATATATATATATATATATATATATATATATATATATATACAGTATATATTTATATATACAGTATATATTTATATATATGTATATATGTATGTGTGTACATATGCGTGTATGTACAGTATATATATATATATATATATATATATATATATATATATATATATATATATATATATATATATATATATATATTATATATATATAATATATGTATATATTCTATTTTTCTAGGAAGGTAAAAGAAAGAATTGGTATTCCAATACAACAGTGAACTTTTTGTGAGCGGGAACGATTGAATTTACAAAAAGTAAGTATATTTTGTTTTATTTCTAAAATAGAATGGTGATTAATCAAACTTTTGACAAAAATAAAAGTGATTTATTTCTTAATTCAAAATAGGAAAAATTCCTACATGGACCATAATGTCCAAAGTTCCAATTCGTCTAAATTTTACAATCTTAAAATTTGAAAAACATACTTTCCCAAAACTCCTTCCTCAGTAAGGCATATACCGTTAAAAAAAATCGGCAGATTTCCAAAATTTTCCCAGGGATTATTCTGATCAGGAAAAAATTATTTTGTAACTTAAAATCCCTAGCCCTTCTCCCGAGATATTTCACCTCATGAATGCAAAAGTTTTCTAAGCAAAAGCAGGCGGAATGTTCAATACCATTGTCTCCGTTCTACGTAATCTCTTATAATCTCTTGTAATCTCTTGCGAAAGCAGGTCGGTACAAGACAATGGGACCCCGGCGCCTTTGAATTGAGGCACATGGCTTGTTAACAGGCTCCAGGTCCGAGCCCGAATAAAAGAGAAGGGCTGCGTGCAAGGTTAACATCCCTTATTCACTAATAAAACGAATCGGTGTAATGATCAAAAGATTGCAATCCTATAAATGTCAGCCATCACGAATAAGTAACACATCACCACTTGTTTATCAGCAAGGATAAGGTTAACAGCAATAACTGAATTTAGCACCGCCTAGAATAATTCACACAATTTTTTAACGAAAGGGAATTCGAAGCAGAGAGCTTTGCATGACGAAATCCATTTCTCATGGAGTTTTTTACAGGTTAACGACCAACACGGAATACCCTGGAAATTACAAAGAATACTCATGACTTTGAAAGCATTGATCGTCAGGTACAGGAACAGAGGACCCTTCGCTGACACGATGATTTCGTCTTTATGATTACCGAGTCTGGATATTTGAAGAAAAAAAATACTTAACACGAACATGTATAACAGAGAGAGAGAGAGAGAGAGAGAGAGAGAGAGAGAGAGAGAGAGAGAGAGAGAGAGAGAGAGAGAGAGAGGAGGGGGACCTGATTATCCAGGGTACACACTTCTCGCAGCGTTGCATAGGAGCCAGCTCGAACTTTGGAAGGTCATGAACAGCGACTTCCCATTTGAAGTTCATTCCAGAGGCCTTTTCCCCGAATGCTACGAAGAGCCTCTCGGACGCCTTGAGTGCTATTGTATTGATCTCTCACCAAAGAGAAAAAAAGTTTTTCTTGAGTATACAATGAGAATGGGAGTCTAGGATGGCACGTGGATATCTTAAAAGAGTTATGTAAGTGTTTTATGGCGTGATGTAGGCATGTTGTGGAGGACGTGGTTGTTCTTATACAGTGGGGGGGGGGGGGTTAGAAACCTCGAGGATGCCATACGATGAGATTAAATATCGTCTCAAGGAAGAGGGTAGACGTCTTTGGAAGGGACATAGATGTCTCGTGGAGAGAAAGGGTCGTGTTTTATGAAGGGATTCGTTTTTTTATGGCTAACGTAGTATAAAATTATACCCTTTCCGGTGAGGTCTACATCCCTCCATAAAACACTCACGTGTCATCGTGAATAGAATACGAAACTCCCGGAGATCCCTACAGACGTCTACTCGGCATCACAAGAATCCTTCACATGTCTACGCAGCATCACAAGAATCCTTTACACGTTTAGTCCGCATGACAAGAATCCTTCACACATCTACTCTTAGTCTGCATCATAAGAATCCTTCACACATCTACTCCACACCACAAGAACCCTTTACACATTTAGTCCGCATCACAAGAATCCTTTACATGTCTACTCTGCATCACAAGAATCCTTTACACATTTAGTCCACATCACAAGAATCCTTCACACGTCTACTCCGCTTCAAAAGAATCCTTCGCACGTCTACTCGGCATCACAAGAATCCTTAACACGTTTATTCCGCACCACAAGAATCCTTCACACGTTTACTCTGCATCACAAGAATTCTTTACACGTTCAGTCCGCATCACACGAATCCTTCACACGTCTACTCCGCTTTAAAAGAATCCTCTAAACATCTACTGTGCTTTAAATGAATCCTTCACACGTCTGCTCCGCTTCAAAAGAATCCTTCACACATTACTCCGCATCACAAGAATCCTTTACACGTTTAGTCCGCATCACAAGATTCCTTTACATGTTTAGTTTGCATCACAAGAATCCTTCACACGTTTACTCCGCATCACAAGAATCCTTTACACTTCTACTTCGCATCACAAGAATCCTTTACACGTCTACTCTGTATCACAAGAACCCTTCGCACATCTACTCTGCATCTCAAGAATCCTTCACACGTCTACTTTGCATCACAAGAATTCTTTACACTTTTAGTCTGCATCACAAGAATCCTTTACATGTCTACTCCGCATCACAAGAATCCTTCACATGTCTACTCAGCATCACAAGAATCCTTTACAAGTTTAATCCGCATCACAAGAATCCTTTTCACATTTAGGCCGCATCAAAAGAATCTTTCACTCATCTACTCCGCATCACAAGAATCCTTCACCCGTATACTTCGCATCACAAGAATCCTTTACATGTTTAGTTCACATCACAAGAATCTTTCATACGTCTACTTCGCATCACAAGAATCCTTCACACGTCTACTCCGCATCGCAAGAATCCTTCACACGTATACTACACATCAAACGAATCCTTCACACGTTTAGTCCACATCACAAGAATCCTTCACACGTCCACTTCACATCAAACGAATCCTTCACACGTTTAGTCCACATCACAAGAATCCTTTACACGTCTACTCCGCTTCAAAAGAATCCTTCGCACGTCTACTCAGCATTACAAGAATCCTTCACACGTCTACTTCGTATCACAAGAATCCTTCACGTGTCTACTCAGCATCAGAAGAATCCATTAAACGTCTGCTCCGCATCACAAGAAACCTTCACACATCTACTTCGCATCACAAGAATCCTTCACATTTCTACTGCGCATCACAAGAATCCTTCACAATTCTACTCCACATCACAAGAATCCTTTACACGTTTGGTCTGCATCACAAGAATCCTTCACAGGTCTACTGCGCATCACAAGAATCCGTCACAGTTCTATTGTGCATCACAAGAATCCTTCACACGTCTACTGCACATCACAAGAATCTGTCACAGTTCTATTGTGCATCACAAGAATCCTTCCCACGTCTACTCCGCATCACAAGAATTCTTCACACGTCTACTCCACATCAAAAGAATCCTTTATACGTTTGGTCTGCACCATAAGAATCCTTCACACGTCTACTCCGCATCATAAGAATCTGTCACAGTTCTATTGTGCATCACAAGAATCCTTCCCACGTCTACTCCGCATCACAAGAATCCTTCACACGTCTACTCCACATCACAAGAATCCTTTATACGTTTGGTCTGCACCATAAGAATCCTTCACACGTTTACTCCGCATCACAAGAATCCTTTACACTTCTACTTTGCATCACAAGAATCCTTCACACGTCTACTCTGTATCACAAGAACCCTTCGCACATCTACTCTGCATCTCAAGAATCCTTCACACGTCTACTTTGCATCACAAGAATTCTTTACACTTTTAGTCTGCATCACAAGAATCCTTTACATGTCTACTCCGCATCACAAGAATCCTTCACATGTCTACTCAGCATCACAAGAATCCTTTACAAGTTTAATCCGCATCACAAGAGTCCTTTTCACATTTAGGCCGCATCAAAAGAATCCTTCACTCATCTACTCCGCATCAAAAGAATCCTTCACTCATCTACTCCGCATCACAAGAATCCTTCACCCGTATACTCCGCATCACAAGAATCCTTTACATGTTTAGTTCACATCACAAGAATCTTTCATACGTCTACTTCGCATCACAAGAATCCTTCACACGTCTACTCCGCATCGCAAGAATCCTTCACATGTATACTACACATCAAACGAATCCTTCACATGTTTAATCCACATCACAAGAATCCTTTACACGTCCACTTCACATCAAACGAATCCCTCACACGTTTAGTCCACATCACAAGAATCCTTTACACGTCTACTCCGCTTCAAAAGAATCCTTCGCACGTCTACTCGGCATTACAAGAATCCTTCACACGTTTACTTCGTATCACAAGAATCCTTCACGTGTCTACTCAGCATCAGAAGAATCCATTAAACGTCTGCTCCGCATCACAAGAAACCTTCACACATCTACTCCGCATCACAAGAATCCTTCACATTTCTACTGCGCATCACAAGAATCCTTCACAATTCTATTGTGCATCACGAGAATCCTTCACACGTCTATTGCGCATCACAAGAATCTGTCATAGTTCTATTGTGCATCACAAGAATCCTTCCCACGTCTACTCCGCATCACAAGAATCCTTCACACGTCTACTCCACATCACAAGAATCCTTTGTATGTTTGGTCTGCACCATAAAAATCCTTCACACGTCTACTCCGCATCACAAGAATCTGTCACAGTTCTATTGTGCATCACAAGAATCCTTCCCACGTCTACTCCGCATCACAAGAATCCTTCACACGTCTACTCCACAACACAAGAATCCTTTATATGTTTGGTCTGCACCATAAGAATCCTTCACACGTCTACTCCGCATCACAAGAATCTGTCACAGTTCTATTGTGCATCACAAGAATCCTTCCCACGTCTACTCCGCATCACAAGAATCCTTCACACGTCTACTCCACAACACAAGAATCCTTTATATGTTTGGTCTGCACCATAAGAATCCTTCACACGTCTACTCCGCATCACAAGAATCTGTCACAGTTCTATTGTGCATCACAAGAATCCTTCCCACGTCTACTCCGCATCACAAGAATCCTTCACACGTCTACTCCACATCACAAGAATCCTTTATACGTTTGGTCTGCACCATAAGAATCCTTCACACGTTTACTCCGCATCACAAGAATCCTTTACACTTCTACTTTGCATCACAAGAATCCTTCACACGTCTACTCTGTATCACAAGAACCCTTCGCACATCTACTCTGCATCTCAAGAATCCTTCACACGTCTACTTTGCATCACAAGAATTCTTTACACTTTTAGTCTGCATCACAAGAATCCTTTACATGTCTACTCCGCATCACAAGAATCCTTCACATGTCTACTCAGCATCACAAGAATCCTTCACCCGTATACTACGCATCACAAGAATCCTTCACCCATATACTCCGCATCACAAGAATCCTTTACATGTTTAGTTCACATCAAAAGAATCTTTCATACGTCTACTCCGCATCACAAGAATCCTTCACACGTCTACTCCACATCACAAGAATCCTTTATACGTTTGATCTGCACCATAAGAATTCTTCACACGTCTACTCCAAGTCACAAGAATCCTTCACATGTCTACTGCCCATCACTAGAATCCTTCACACGTCTAATCCGCATCACAAGAATCCTTTACACGTTTGGTCCGCACCATAAGAATCGTTCACATGTCTACTCCGAATCACAAGAGCCCTTCACACGTCTACTCCGAATCACGAGAATTCTTTACACGTCTACTCCACATCACAAGAATCCTTCACTCGTCTACTCCAAATCACAAGAATCCTTCACTCGTCTACTCCGAATCACAAGAATCCTTCACACTTCTACTCCACATCACAAGAATCCTTTACACATTTGGTCCGCACCATAAGAATCCTTCACATGTCTACTCCGAATCACAAGAATCCTTCACCTGTCTACTGCACATCACAAGAATCCTTCACCCGTCTACTGCACATCACTAGAATCCTTCACACGTCTACTCAGAATCACGAGAATTCTTTACACGTCTACTCCACATCACAATAATCCTTTACAAGTCTATTCCGCATAAAAAGAATACTTCACACCTCTACTCCACATCACAAGAATCCTTTACACGTTTAGTCCGCACCATAAGAATCCTTCACACGTCTACTCCGAATCACAAGAATCCTTCACATGTCTACTGCGTATCACTAGAATCCTTCTCACGTCTACTCACATCACAAGAATCCTTTACACGTTTGGTCTGCACCATAAGAATCCTTCACACGTCTACTCCGAATCACGAGAATTCTTTACACGTCTACTCAACATCACGAGAATCCTTCACACGTCTATTCCACATAACAAGAATCCTTCACACGTCTACTCTGCATCACAAGAATCCTTTTCACGTTTACTCCGCATCACAAGAATCCTTCACACCTTGATATAGCCTAAACATATTCTAAGATGTCTTTGAATCTTTATTGTAACGCCTTCATTCCTCCTCCATAGGTTTTCGTCACTACGAAAGACAACGTACCTACATAGCTACCTCCCTTTATGAAGCGCCTGTGTCCTTTTATAAAATACGTGGGCGTCTTATGAAGGGATGTAGGCGTCTTGTGAAGGGGCGTGGGAGTTGTGCGAAGGGGCATACGACTCCCGTGAGGGGAAGGATGTGACGGATAATAAATTAAAGGGATGTGAGCAATTAATTCATATGTTACGCCAGTCAACCCAGTGAAACACCCTAAAAGCGTCACTCTAGCGTTGCTTATTAAAATTATATTCCTTACTGAATTTAATAATGAAACGAGTCCAGGTGGATGAATTAATGCACCCTCAATACAAGTATACGCAAATAGGATAACCGTATTCACTTATAGTAAACATATACTGTCTGTTACGAAATCTATTCTCATTTTTTAAAGTTGTGAATGTAATTTTGGACACTAAAGACATTAGTTATAATTTTTCTCAATTTTTCATTGACACAAGAACATGAAAAAAAACAGGCGATTCAGTTCATTATACATTATCAATCTATGATGAATAGCTAATGAGTAATCGGGATATATATATATATATATATATATATATATATATATATATATATATATATATATATATATATATATATATATATATATATATACATACATATATACACACACATATATATATATATATATATATATATATATATATATATATATATATATATATATATATATATACATATACATAAACACATTATATGACGAACATATTCCTCACAATCCTAAATGTTAATTTTTTACGTCTTACAAAACAATATTTGTAGCTGTTCTTCTTATCATAAACTACAACAATTCTCGTGGTGTCTTAATCGTCATGAAGGTTTTAGTCATAATCTAAAAACCAATAATAACGTAGTTGACATTATAATTTAAGATAATTACTGCAGTTGTCTTCATAGTCATAACTTAAAATATAATGATCCCATTTTTTATTTACTATAACCTAAAATATATACTACAATTGTTTTATTTGCCATAACCTAAACTATAACTTACCCACTTTTTAATTACCATAACCTAAAATAAAAATTAAAGTCGTTTTATTTGTCATTATAACCTTAAAAAAATCTACCTACTTTCTATTCATCATAACCTGTAACAAATACTACAATTGTTCTATTTGCAATAACCTAAAAATATAATTTACCCACTTTTTGTGTTATAACCTAAAATTAATACTAGAATAGTTATACTTGTTATAACCTGAAATTAATATTACGATCAAAATTCGCAATACGTGTCATTATCAACGATATACATTGTGGACCTTATACATGTCATTATCTAGAAAAGATAAATTTGAATGTTGCGCAGTTCATAACCTTTAATAAATAACAAAATGAGACGAGAGTCGGTACTTACCAACGACCTTGCCCCTCGGAAATGACTGGTGATCTACTGATGAGGCCACCACTTAGTAAGCACCTGGAAGAGATATTATCTGTGAAGTTACAAATAATAATCATAATCTCCCCCATATACTTTAATAAAGAGCAAGTATCTGGTTATATATATATATATATATATATATATATATATATATATATATATATATATATACGTATATATACATATGGATACATATATACATGCATATATGCATATATATACATATATATGCATATATATTTATATATACACACATACAGCATATATAAATACACACACAAATATATATATATATATATATATATATATATATATATATATATATATATATATATATATCGGTTACCAAACTCTCTCCGTCCCACGGGTAAGGGGGATAGAGAGTAGTCATACCCTGGTGAGAGGGGGTACGTGTTCGTGTGCGTGCATATCTATCTAAATATTTAGGTCATTTTTATAGATGGCGTACATTAATAATAATAATAATAATAACAATAATAATAATAATAATAATTTCACATTTCAAATACCAAAGAGGCGAAGGCTCAGTGTGTGGCTAGCAATCGCATGCTGGGAATATTATTAGGACGCTCGCACCTGCTGTGAAAAGGGAGGGGTCACAGTGCTACGTGCGAAGACAATTAAATCATTCTTCGTTGTAAACAGTCCAGGTATTATACTTATGTAAGGGCCAGTGGTGAGAGAAGCAGCTACCACCCTAAATATGGGCAATACCAAGGTCTACAGTATATATTTTTATAGACGTTGGGGAATACAAAATGTCGTGTATTGTCCGTAGACTATCGTTGTAATATATTGGAAAGTTATATTTATATAAAGTAGTCTTTATCAAACAAAGATAACGATGTTTTCGTCACAATTTGTGTATGGATTCCTATTATTTAAAGTAGTTAGTGTATAGATTCTGATACTCGCCAATAGTTCAAGTGTATTGGTGTGGACTCTCAGAAGCAGTGCCCAAGATGACGATGAAGTTTTTTTTTATTTAACAGTCATGCACAAATTACTCCAAATCCTTCAAGAAATTAAAGGCTAAAGGGAGGGAAAACCTAGAATCCTTTCCTAACCAGGCCCAAGGTTTAAGGGAAAGAGAAAGAGGAGGGAAGAAAGTTTCACAGCAAAGGAAACAATAGATAGTTCTTCAGGGGAAAGTTTGTGTGTGATTCATGAAAAATAGAAGCTAAGGAGACTTGAAGGACAAATGAGAGAAGAAATAACCTGACAGAGTTTTTCCCCTTAAGGTAAACCTAACAGCGGCCAGGGTTGAGAGAAACAAGGGAAAATCAAATGGAATTGGAAAGGCCTCGGTAACTTG
The DNA here is from genome assembly GCF_036898095.1 of Palaemon carinicauda. Classification (NCBI taxonomy): domain Eukaryota; kingdom Metazoa; phylum Arthropoda; class Malacostraca; order Decapoda; family Palaemonidae; genus Palaemon; species Palaemon carinicauda. Next base: position 44,856,465 of record NC_090752.1, read on the forward strand.
GGGAACATAGAGTAAGAGAGATGTCCAAATTTCAGAGGACGAGATGTAGGTTCAAAGAAAACTGAATGGAATCAGCAGCCGCACTTCCCAGGGAACAAGATCTTTAAACAAGACTGACTCTCTCTCTCTCTCTCTCTCTCTCTCTCTCTCTCTCTCTCTCTCTCTCTCTCTCTCTCTCTCTCTCTCGACCTTTATGACAAACGAGTGGAAAAGGCAGTTCCAAATAATATTGCTAATATCAAAGAAGATAACTGTCGACGTAATACGTTGTAAAATATGTCATCTCTTCTACCAAAGAGAGAGGGAAAAAACTGAACGAGAGAGGGAGAGAGAGAACATAAATGAGAGAAAACCTATGCAAAAATAGGAGAGAAGACCACTGATTTAGAGATGAAAAACTATATAAATGAGATAGAGAAAAAACTAAATGAGAGAAATGGAGGAAGTGAAAACCAAAATTAGAGAGAGAGAGAAAACATGAGAGGAAAAACGTGATTGAGAGAAAACCCTAAATAAGAGGAAAAACCTATACGAGAGAAAACGCTGAATTGAAAATAATAAATTAGAGAGTAAGAGAATACCTAAATGAATGAGAGAAAATAAACTAGAGACAAGGAACTGCTACTTAAATGAATGAGAAAGAGATATAAAGATATAAATAAGAGAAAAACTAAATGAGCCAAAAAAATAAAATCTAAATTAGAAAAAGGGAGAAAACATAAATGAATGAGAGAGAAACACTATATGATAGTGAGAAAATAATTGAGAAAACATAAATGAGAGAAAACTTAAATTACAGAGGAATACATGAAATAAATCGAAATGAGAACAAATACCTAAGTGAGAGAAATAAAAAGAAACCTAAATGAATGAGAGAAATATATACAAAGGAAAAATTAAATGAGAGAAAACTCCCAATTGAGAATGAGTACCTTAATGAGAAAGAAAATAAATTATACAACCTAAAAGAGAAATCCTAAATGAGAGAGAGGTTAAATTATAGAGCAGGAGAAAATACCTTAATGAATGAGAGACAGGGGAAAATAAATATTAAAGAGAAAAAATAAATAAGAGAAAAACTAAGAGCAAAAAGATATAACCTAAATGAGGAATATCCTAAAATAAATACAGGGAGAAAACCTACATGAATGAGAGAGAATTCCCAAAGGAGAGAAAAGGCAATTAAGAAAGCACAAATGAAAGAAAACCTATAGATGAAAAAACCAAAGAGATAAAATTAATTAGAGAAAAATCTTGAGAGAGATCCACATTAAAGAAAACCTTAAATGAGATCAAACACCTAAATGAGAGTGATGGAGAGACAGAAACTGAAATGAATGACAGATGGGGATATAAAGAAAATACTAAATGTGAGAGTGGGAGATAGAACCAAAATTAGAGAAAGTGAAAATTTAATTGAGTAAAAAAAAACTAAAAGAGAGTAATCTTAAGTTAGAGAAAAAGAACAAAAGAAAACTTAAATGAGATAGAACATCTAAATGAGAGAAAAACACCCAAATTAGAGGAGAGAAAGGGAGATTAACTAAATAAATAAAAGACAAGAAAAACCATGAGAAAACTTAAAGACCCCCTCCCCCCAAAAAAAAAAAAACTCTAAAAGAGAGACAACCTTCCTTAAAAGAAAAAAAGAGAAAATCTAAATGAATGAAGGAGAGAGAGAACCCCAAATGAGAATACCTACATGAGAGAAAACCTAACGGAGAAATAGCTGCAGAGGAATAATGTAGAGAAGTATGAAAGATATAGAGAGAAGATGTGGAAGTAAAGCGTAAAGTAGCTGAGGCAGAGGGCGGCTGACTGGAGGTGGGGTCAGAGATTGGGTCATGTATATGAAAAGAATAAGAAGTTCAGGAAAGTAGTAAAGAGAGTAAGGATGGGTGGATCGAGATATGAAGAGACAGTGAAAGATGAAAATGGAATGTTGTTCAAAGGAGAGGAAGCAAGGTTGGAAAAGTATTGTATATGGTAGAGTGCTAATTAATAAAACTATGATAAAACATAGGATGCAATATTAGAAGTACAGGGTGGTTTTAGAAGAGGTAAGGGATGTATGGATCAGATTTTTACAGTTAGGCAGACATGCAAGAAATATTTAGCAAAAGGTGAGGTGGTGTATGTTGCATTTATGGATCTAGAGAAAGCTTATGATAGAGCTGATAGGGAAGCGATGTAGAATGTTATAGTGTGTTGTATTGGTGGAAGGTTATTGCAAGCAGCGAAGAGCTTATGCATAGGCAGTAAAGCCTGTGTTAGGATAGGAAATGTAGTGTGTGCGTGGTTTCCAGTGAAAATGGGGCCGAGACAAGGATGTGTGATGTCACCATGGTTGTTCATTTTATTTGTTGATAGTGTTGTGAGAGAGGTAAATGCTCAAGTGCTTGTTCGACGACTGAACCTGACAGATGAAAGTGGTCATGTGTGGGAGGTGAATCAGTTGTTGTTTGCGGATGATACTGTATTGGTTGCAGATTCGGAGAAGCTGGGTCGATTAGTAACAGAGTTTGGAAGGACGTGTGAGAGAAGGAAGTCGACAGTTAATGTGGGTACGAGCAAGGTTATGAGGTGCAGGAAAAGGGAGGGTGATGCTAAGTTGAATGTCATGTTGAATGGAGAGTTACTTGAGGAAGTAGATTAAAGTACTTGGAGTCTGTTGTTGCTGCAAATGGTGGAGTGGAAACATGTACGTCAAAGAGTGAATGAAGGATGTAAAGTGTTGGGGCAATGAAGGGAGTGGTAAATTATAGAGGTCAGAAAGGAATGTAAAGAGAGTTCTGTATGAGAAAGCGTAATATATTGATCGGAGCTGTAAGGAATGAAAGTGATGTTGAGACATAAATTGAATGTGTTTGAGATGAAGTGTCTCAGGAGTAAGGCTGGTATATTTCGATTAGATAGGATTAGGAGCGAAGTAGTAAGGGTGAGAAAGGGTGAAAGAAATGACTTAGCAGCTAGAGTGGATATGAATGTGTTTAGGTGGCTTTGCCATTTAGAGAAAACGGAAATGGGTGGCTGCTGAAGAAAGTGATGAATGCAAGAGTTGATAAGAGACATACAAGAATAAGGCTACGGTTTGGTGAATGGATGGAGAGAAGAAAGCTCTAGGAGATAGGAAGATAGATGTGAGAAAGGCAAAAGAGCATGCTAGAAATAAGAATGAATGGCGAGTGATCGGGCACACTTCCGATTGGCCCTGCTTCTTCCTCTGGTCGCCTTTATGACCGCTGAGGTAGCAGCAGTAGGAGATTCATCATATGGAACTTAATTTGTGGTGGATAACGGCGAGGGGGGGGGGAGACTGTGGCACCGTAGCAGTAACAACCCAAACTTGGTTGAATCCCTCGTCAGGCTCGGAGGAACAAAGAAGAATAGTCCTCTTTTGTTCTTTAAATTTAAGTGGACTACCCCTTAAAATTGGGGAAAGTGCCTTAGTAGATGTAGATGTAGATGTAGATATATATATATATACATATATATATATATATATATATATATATATATATATATATATATATATATATATATATATATATATCCCTTATGTGATGAAGAGCAAGTATCTGATTATACATACCTGTATATTATATATATATATATATATATATATATATATATATATATATATATATATATATATATATATATATATATTATTATTATTATTATTATTATCATTTGCTAAGCTACAACCCTAGCTGGAAAAGCAAAATGCTATAAGCCCAGGGGCCCCAACAGGGAAAATAGCCCAGTAAGGAAAGGAAAGAAGGAAAAATAAAATATTTTAAGAAGAGTAACATTAAAATAAATATTTCCTATATAAACTATGAAAACTTTAACAAAACAAGAGGAAGAGAAATTAAATAGAATAGTGTGCCTGATTGTACCCTCAAGCAAGAGAACTCTAACCCAAGACAGTGGAAGACCATGGTACAGAGGCTATGGCACTACCCAAGACTAGAGAACAATGGTTTGATTTTGGAGTGTCCTTCTCCTAGAAGAGCTGCTTACCATAGCTAAAGAGTCTCTTCTACCCTTACTAAGAGGAAAGTAGCCACAGAACAAATACAGTGCAGTAGTTAACCCCTTGAGCGAAGAATATATATATATATATATATATATATATATATATATATATATATATATATATATATATATATACATACATAACATACATACGTACAATAATAACAAGTGTCTGGTTATATATATATATATATATATATATATATATATATATATATATATATATATCTATATCTATATCTATATCTATATCTATATCTATATCTATATCTATATATATATATATATATATATATATATATATATATATATATATATATATATATATATATATATATATATATATATATAGGCTATTCATATAAATTTCTCTCCTGTCACGCTGAGCGGCAACCATCCGGAAACCACAATCTCCAACAAATTACCCAAACTGCCGTGTTGTAGATGGTAAAGACGGTGCAAATCTCTATCTAAATACTTAGCAGTAATTTTCGTCAGGTCATGTACACTCTTGTTTGTTACTTTTGCATATTATATATATATACATATATATATATATATATATATATATATATATATATATATATATATATATATATATATATATATATATATATATATATATATATATATATATATATATATATATATATATATATCATATATATATATATATATATCATATATATATAATATATATATATATTATATATATATATATATATATATATATATATATATATATATATATTAGTGCATGCGACCAGTCATTCATAAAGACCCAGCAAGAGTAACAAACAAGAATAGCAAACGAAATAATTAAAATAATGTAAAACACAAAGCCGGAAAAAATATAAACAAACTAACTAACAAACACCCAACAACCGAGGCAACAGCACCGCACAAATCCACAAACAATGTAAACACACAAAGCTGTAGAGGCAGGCAAGGCTAATATGAGAGACATATGGTAGCCGTGGACCATCTGGCCTGGGTAACCCAGCTCAATATTAAGAGTACTTTCCATTAAGGATTATTGGTACACAGCAAACCAATGACTAGCAGAGATATTGCAGATCAGAAGCCTGCCCCCCTCTCTCTCTCTCTCTCTCTCTCTCTCTCTCTCTCTCTCTCTCTCTCTCTCTCTCTCTCTCTCTCTCAAGGCAGCAAAAACTTGAAAATCGATAAACCAAATTTCATGATGCCAAGACCATATAAACATTTTTACACTCATTTGTTTTCTATGGCTAAATATTCAAATTTCAATCGCCTCTTTAGAAATAAAATCCCGGCAGAGAAAGAAATATGTACATATAATATTTTTATTGCATTATTGTAACTGTCCCTGGAGTTTTGGTTATATCAATTTCAAAATATGATTAAAATGCAGATATAAAGATTAATAAACCTAAATTTTCCCAATATTAAAAATCCCCTCATGGCTAAATCAATACACATAGCATTAATATTATTTGAGGCCTATAGGAAATGTTCCCGCCTGGAGATCTCCCGACTGTGGGTCGAGTCCCGCTCAAGCTCGATAGTTTCTTATATTTCTAGTGAGCTAAGGATGGGTGGGGGCTTTGAAGAGCCAATAGATCTACCTGACGAGTCATCATCAGCTATTTTCTGGCACTCCCTGGTCCTAGCTTAGGGTGGAGAGGAGGCTTGGGCGCTGGTCATATATATGGTCAGTCTCTGGGGCATTGCCCTGTCCTGCATTGTCACTGTCCCTTGCCTCTGCCATTCACGAGTGGCCTTCAAACCTTTAAAGAAATAAGTAAAAGGGACAATACCGTACCGTATGCGTTCCTATTTGCAAAACTTCAACACTGCCTTTATATGCAACCTTCGCGTTAATAAGAAAAACAAATTATGGTGTAGGAGTATATCTTAATAAAATCTAGGTACCAGTGAAATGTAATTTACAGTGTTTGTGGGAATTTACAATTTATGCAATGTCTCAAATTCCATGATAACGAGTAGGCCAACAGGCAAGCTTTAAAAAGTCTGTATTCCATCCCGATCCTTTATCCAAAATTTATGAGAAAAAAATGTCTTAGCCAAGCCAACAGAGAGAGAGAGAGAGAGAGAGAGAGAGAGAGAGAGAGAGAGAGAGAGAGAGAGAGAGAGAGAGAGAGATAAATGTTATAACAATTTCATTCTCATATACTGAGACAGGAAGAGAAAAATATACGTATTCACAAATTAGTTTTCCTATGCCGACACATCGAGAGAGAGAGAGAGAGAGAGAGAGAGAGAGAGAGAGAGAGAGAGAGAGAGAGAGAGAGAGAGAGAGAGAGAGAGAGTGTGTGTGTGTTCGGTTGGGTAAGCTAAACGACATGATGAAAGTCCTTTGCTTATTACTTTTCCAACATGGCCCTTCTCGAACAAAAACATTCTTCAGCCATAACGAGAATACTGAAGTCTCGGGGTTCCTACTCAATGCTTGCATAAATGCCATCATTAAATATGGATACTTTTTTCTTTTCTTTTCGCCTTTTTAGAGGAAGGGGCCCGAGAAGGGTGCCTTGATGTAGGAACGGACAATGGATGTCTGGAAAGCTCTTTGAATTACGAGAAAATTACACAGACAGACAAGGAAAGAATGTTATACGATTTGAGAAGTCTTTCTGTTGTGCGACAGATGGCGGTGGTACAAGAGATTTATAGAGAAAATTACAAAGGGAAGAGGTATAAAATGCTTATTAAAAATAAT
>NC_090752.1:44880724-44883224 GCF_036898095.1 Palaemon carinicauda
GAGTATTGTATGATATTTCTTAATTTCATCCAAGTCAGGTTGCTTTTCATGATAGGGCCAGGAAAGAAGCACCTAAGCTACACATGAACAAAACACTTTAAATGATTCCAAAGTGTCCGAAGTGCATGCGTTGTATCAAGTTACATGGACGAAAAATGATAATCAGACGCCGTTGGATTGTATTTTAAAATATTGGGGCTTCATGGCCAGGGGGAAACGCAGTAGTTGGACTATGAAGTCAAGATCAATAGTGATTGTAAAGAAAGATAGACGAGAATGAAGGGCCAAAGCCATTGAACTACAAACCTTATCCCGAATAGCAATCCTAAGAAACTTGCAACAGGCTCTAGAGATCTGGCATGAGTGACAATAGGCCACAATGACACCCGAGAACCACCAAGCTGAGTGATTGAGCGATGAACGGAGAATCAAGATCCAGCCGATGGGTCTGAGCAAATAAAAAAAAATGCGCGAAGATTAAACATCTGGCGAAATTGCAATAGCGAACGTGCCACCCAGGATCAAAGGCTTACTTGTACATGGGCTCATCATATTGCAACTCCTTCAGAAGCGTCGTGTTTGTTTAGGACATCTGCAGAGGGTTTGCCTCCTCCCCCTTCACGACTCCCTGCCCTCCATAGAGTTTCGTGGCTGCGCAGTTCTCCACGGAGATTTGGTTTCTAACAAAATGAAAATGACCCTCTACACCAACATCATGAGAGATGTAGAATTTTTGTTTACCCGTGATCTTTGGTGATGAGAGAGGGTCCTCCCCTTACTTCCCGCTTGGCCTAAAATCATTTGATATAATTCGTACTTCGTCTTTCATTTATACTAAAAGGCCACTTCTTTCAGTGCCCTACCACAATATTTTTTTTCTTAGCTCCCTTTATGTCAAATAACGTATTTAGATCGATATTTTAACACCCAATTTAGTGCCCATCCAATATTTTTTTTAATCCATAACAAATAAGAAGTATGTGACCTTACAGTATTGTTACACTTATGTTTAGCAAAACTTAGCATGGTATTCCAATATTCCTCCCTAATTTGTTTTTAAACTTGCAACAGATGGAGAGCCTGGCACGAGCAGTAATGTGTCACAACCATATCCCAGGTCACCAGAGTGGGATAGCCATAATATTCAGGGTAGTTAAACCAGACCACAGACTGGCACTTTTAGGCAAATAACTCAATAAAATATGTTGGTCCAAATTGTTAGTTCTTGAATGGGGCATAATGTAAGGGTAGAGAGGCTGTAAAGACAAGAGGGAGTACACCAAAGATGAAGACTGAAAAGTAACATTACAGGAAAATGCAGAAATCCCCGTTGCAAGGGACTTTTAGTAATGCCCAAACTGTGTTGATCAAGACTCTTCTGTCGGAGAATGAATGAATGATTGGTAGCTATTTTGCATCATAACTTTGCCCTGGAGGAGATAACCCCCAACTTATACCATATCATAAAAACTGTCGAAGTTTTATTAGAGTATTGTGTTGTCCAACCCATAGACTTTCACAAACATACAAAATGGCACGTATCAAATCTTTGCGCCAAACTTTCTCATAATATCATATCTGATTTGAAAATAACTAGTGATTACTCATTTAGAAACAATAAAAGGATAATTTCTATCAATAGGACCAGAAAAAAGTGTATCAATTAATTACAGCTGCGTTTAAACCGACTTTGAGATTAGAGGAAAAATGTGTAATTATTTCCCTATAAATAGCTATTGATGGCTGAATTAAAGAGACGGCCTTTCATGTTTGATATTAAAGTAAAACTTTGAACAAGAATAAAATAATTATTCGCAATAATTCTCAATATGGCAAACTTATTTTATTCACTTGAAGGTGTTTTCAATATTCTGTTACTGTACTGGTGTTAGATATTTGAATTTTAAATTGCAAAAATATACCCTCAGTGATAATAAGAGGAAGAAGATTATTATTATTCAATCTAAAGGGAAGGCAAATCATGATAAAAAGAATATCTCCTTTGTATAATACATTTTCAAAATAATAAAATAACGATAAAACAATATGACAACTGGAAAAAAAACTACCATTAGTCAGCGTAATAGAACTCGCCTTAATGCATATAATAAAAAATAAAGACCAAATTTCAATCTTTTTTAATTACACATACACAAATATAAAATAATGCATATATGCGGATACAAATATGTACTCGAATTATCAGATTTTATAAAAAATCCCTTCCAGTAACGCCCAAAACACCTTATACAATTTTTATTTTCTGACCGGCTGAGATAGAAAAGGTGTTATGGCAGGTTAGGTTAATGCTTCTGTTGGTGACGTGATTGGGAGGGAGAGGATGGGAGTGTTAAGTGGGGGAGGGAGGTGTTTGGCAAGAGGATAGAAGGAGGTTGTTAAAAGGATGGAGGATTTTTCGGAGTCTCTCAATAACGTGAAGGGGAAGTCGTTTATTTGTTTACTTTTTGTAGCTACTTAAAGTGTGAATAGGCTTTCCGGC
>NC_090752.1:44890724-44940724 GCF_036898095.1 Palaemon carinicauda
GTTACAGCAAAGACTGGAACAGCCAACAGGTGTTATTTCAGCCTGACAGACCTTTTTAAACGACGATCAATCTCCCGTAAAACAAAATTGAGAATATATAACACAGTTATCAGACCAGTTTTGATATATGGATGCGAGACATGGTCTCTAACAAAAACATTAGAGAAAAAATTTGAAATTTTTGAGAATGGAATTCTGAGAAGAATAGAGGGGCCCATCTATGACCAAGAAATAAATGGATGGAGAACACGACATAATACAGAAATAAGAAATAGTACAAACCAACCAAATATATGTGATGTAATTAGATCAAGAAGACTCCAATGGGCAAGACATGTGGCTCGTATGGATGAGGATAGAGCCCCAAAGAGTATATCCTTGGCCGAGGTTGCTGGAAGAAGACCTGTAAGACGGCCAAGAAAAGATTGGAAAAGATGCTTGGAGGAGGCTGTAAGAATCTCTGGGGGAAACCCAAATGAATGGATCCATCAGGCAGAGGATAGAGAAGAGTGGAGAATCCTATCACGAGCGGTCATGGGTCAAAATGTGGCCTAAATACCACCGGAGTAAGTAGGGGAACAGGCAAAATATCTAGGTAGGGGAAAATGGGTCAAATATGTATTAAGGGGAACAGGGCCATGCGTGTAGGTAGGGGAACAGGACAAAACATTTAGGTAGGGGAACCGGGGGAAAACCTTGAGGTAGGGGAAAAATATTTAGGTAGGGGAATAGAGGGAAAACGTTTGAGGAACAGATGCATAAGGTTTAGCTAGGGGAAAAGATGCAAAACTAGTAGGTAGGGACAGATGAAAAATGTTTTGGTAGGGGAACAGATGCAAAAGGTTTAGGAAGGGAAACGGGTGCAAAATGTTTAGAAAAGGGAACAGATACAAAAACAATCAGGAAGGGGAACAGATGAAAAACACTTAGGTAGGGGAACAGGGTAAAACATTTAGGTAGGGGAACAGGGACAAAACGTTGGGGTAGGGAAACGTGTACAAAACATTTAGTAAGAGGAACAGGTGAAAAACGTTTAAGAGGACCATATACAAAATATTTAGGTAGGGGAACGGGGGTAAAACGTATAGGTAGGGGGAATGGGTAAAATGTTCAGACAAGGGAACAGGCCCAAAAATCTAGGTGGGGGAACAAGGGGGCGAAATGTTTAGGAAGAGGAACAGATGAAAAACCTTAGAAAGGGAACAAAGGCAAAACATTTAGGTAGGGGAACAGGGGCAAAATGTTAAGGTAGGGGAAAAAGGGGAAAATGTTAAGCTAGAACAGGGGCCAAACGTTTAGGTAAGGGAACATAAAAATTATTAGGTGAAGAACAGATGAAAAAAGTTTAGGAAGGAGAAAAGAAGCAAAACGTTTAGGTATGGAAATAGATTAAAACGTTTAGGAAGGGGAAAAGATTAAAAACTTTAAGGAAGAGGAACCGGTAAAAACGTTTAGAGAGGGGAACATGAAAAGCATTTAGGTAGGGGAACAGATAGCAAACTTTTAAGTAGGAGAACTGATAAAAAAGAAAACATTTAGAAAGGGAACACATGCAAAATGTTTAGGTAGGGGAACAGAGGCAAAACATTCAGGTAGGGGAACAGATGCCAAATTTTTAGGAAGGGGAACAGATGAAAAACCTTTAGAAAGGGGAACAGATGAAAAATATTTAGGTAGGGGAATTGATGAAGAACATTTATGTAGGGGAACAGATAAAAAGGTTTAGGCAGGCAAACACATGTCAAACATTTAGGGAGAGGAACAGATGTAAAACTTTAAGTAGAGGATCTTGAAAAACGTTTAGGTAGGGGAACAGGGGTAAAATGTTTAGGTAGGGGAACAGGGGTAAAATGTTTAGGTAAGGAAACAGGGGCAAAACGTTTAGTTTAGGGAACAGAGAAAAAAGTTTCAGAAGGGAATACTTGCCAAACGTTCAGGAAGGGAAACGGGGTTAAAATTTAGGAAGGGGTACATATTTAAAAGGTTTAGGAATGGGAACAGATGTAAAACGTTTAGGAAGGGGTACAAATGCAAAATGTCTACGAAAGAAAAAGGGGGCAAAACATTTAGTCAGGGGAACAGGGGCAAGACGTTTAGGTAGGGAAACAGGGGCTAAATGTTTAGGTAGGGGAACGTAAGCAAAATGTTACAGTAGAGGAACAGAGGCAAAACTTTTAGGCAAGGGAACAGGAACAATACATTTAGGTAGAGGAATAGATGTAATATGTTTAGGTACGGGAACTGGTAAGAACGTTTAGATAGGGGAACCAAAACATTAGGCAAGGGAATCAAAGAAAAACCTTTAGGTAGGGAACAAATGCAAAAGGTTTAGGTATAGAGCAGATGAAAAACATTTAGGCAGGGGGACTGATGCAAAATATTTAGGTAGGAGAACTGATGCAAAATGTTTAGGAGGGGGAAGACACAAAACGCTTAGCTAAGGAAACATGGGCAAAACTTTTAGGAAGGGGAACAGATGAAAAACGTTTAGGAAGGGAAACAGGGGCAAAACGTTCAAGTGGAGGACAGAGATAAAATTTTTAGGTAGGGGAACCAGGGAAAAAGTTTAGGTAGGAAAAAAGATGGAAAACATTTAGGAAGGGGAACAGATGATACCATTTGGGAAGGGGAACAGATGCAAACCATTTTGGTAGGGGAACAGCAGCAAAATGTTTAGGTAGTGGAACGGGGCAGAACGTTTAGATAGGGGAACAGATGCAAAACTTTTGGGTAAGGGAACATGAACAACGTTTAGAAAGATTAAATGCAAAACGTCCAGGAAGGGTAACATGCCAAACGTATAAGAAGAGGTACAGAAGCAAAACGTTTACGTAGAACAGGGGAAAAATTTTTACGTAAGGGAACAGGGCCAAAACGTTTAGTCATGGGAACAGATGAAATTGTTTAGTTAGATGCAAATTATATAGGAAGGGGAACAGATGCAAAACATTTCAGAAGGGGAATAGTTACCAAACGTTTAAGGGAAATAATTGCCAAATTTTTAGGAAGGGGAACATGTAAAGCATTTAGGAAGGGGAACAAATGCAGAACGTTTAGGATGGGAACAGATGGAAAATGTTTAGTAAGGGGAACAGATGGAAAATGTTTAGTAAGGGGAACAGATGGAAAATGTTTAGTTAGTGGAACAAGAGCAAAACGTTTAGGAAGGGGAACAGATAAAAAATGCTTAAGTAAGGGAAGAGATGCAAAATGGTTAAAAAGGGAACAGATGAACGTTTAGCAAGGGGAACATGAAAAATTTCACGAAAGAGGACTAGGGGTAAAACGTTTAGGTTGGAGAACAAAAGTGTACGTAAGGAAACCAGGGAAAATGTTTAGGAAGGAGAACAGATGCAAAACGTCTAGGTAGGGGAACATGGGCAAAACGCTTAGGTAGGGGAACATGGGCAAAACGTTTAGGAAGGGGAACATGGGCAAAACGTTTAGGTAGTTGAACAGGGGAAACACGTGTAGCTAGGAGAACAAGGGCAACACGTTTAGGTAGGGGAACAGGAATAAAACATTTAGGTAGGAGAGCAGATGAAAAACGTTTAGGAAGGAAAAAATGAAAAACGTTTAGAAAGGAAACAGATGGAAAACATTTAGGTAGGGGGACAGATGGAATACATTTAAGTAGGTGCAACAGATGGAATACATTTAAGTAGGTGCAACAGATGAAAACGTTTACGAAGAGGAATAGATGAAAAACATTTAAAGGGGAATAGATGCAAAGCGTTTAGGTATGGGAATGGATGCAAAAGGTTTAGGTAGGGGAACAGGGTCAAAACCTAAAGGTAGGGGAATAGATGAAAAACGTTTAGTAGGGGAACAGATGTAAAGTTTAAAAGGGAAAAGATGAAAAACGTTTTGGAAGGGAACAGAGGCCAAACGTTTAGGAAGGGTAAAAGATGAAAAGCATATGAGAAGAGGAGCAGGTGAAAAACATTTAGGTTCGGGAATAAGGGCAAAATCTTTAGGTAGGGGAAAAGGGACAAAACTTTTAGGTAGGGGAAGAGATACAATCGTTTAGGAAAGGAAAGAGCTGAAAAACCTTTAAGAAGAAAAGCTGCAAAACGTATAGGTAGGGAACATGTGAAAAACGTTTAGGTAGTGGAGCAGGAATAAAACTTTTAGGTAGGGGAACTGGGGCAAAACGTTTAGGTAGGGGAACCGGGTGCAAAATGGTTAGGAAGAGGAACAGATGAAAAACGTTTCAGAAGGGAAACACATGCAAAACATTCAAGTAGGGGTACATGGATAAACTTTTAGATAGAGGAACAGATGCAAAACTTTTAGGTACGGGAACAGGCCAAAATGTTAAGGTAGGGGAACAGGGGCAAAAGGTTTAGGTAAGGGAACAGAAGCAAAATGTCTAGTTAGGGGAACAGGGGCAAAACGTTTAGGTAGGGGAACAGGGGCAAAACGTTTAGGTAGGGGAACAGAGGCAAAACGTTTAGGTAAGGGAGCAGATAAAAATTATTAGGTCGAACATATAAAAATTATTAGGTAGAACAGATAAAAAACGTATATGAGGGAGAACAGAAGAAAAAGGTTTAGGAAGGGGAACAGATAAGAATTATTAGGTAGGGGAACAGAGGAAAAAAGTCTAGGAAGTAGAAAGAAAACTTTAAGGTAAGGGAAGAGATGAAAAATGTTTAGGAAGGGGGAACAGATGAGAAGCGTTTAGGTAGGGGACTATGTGAAAAACATTTAGGTAGTGGAATAGGTGAAACATATTTAGGAAGGGGAACATATGAAAAACGTTTAGGAAGAGGAACACATGAAAAATTATTAGGAAGGGGAACAGATGAAAAACGTTTACGTAGGGAAATAAGTGAAGTACGTTTAGATCGGGGAACATATAGAAAACTATTAGTTAGAAAGATGAAAAACGTTTAGGAAGAAGAACAGAAGCAAAGTTTAGATAGGGGGAACAGATAAAAAATGTTTAGGAAGAACAAACAAAACTTTTAGGTGAGGAAATAGATGAAAAACGTTTAGGAAGGGGAACAGATGAAAAACGTTTAGGAAGAGGAACAGATGAAAACTGTTTAGGTAGGGGAATGGGTGAAACACGTTTAGGAAGGGGAACTGATGAAATGCATTTAGGTAGGGGAACAGATGAATAACAGATGCAAAAGGTTTAGGGAGGGAACATATGAGAATTATTAGGTAGAACAGATGAAAATAGGTTTAGGAAGAAGAAACAAAACTTTTAGGTAAGGGAATAGATGAAAAACGTTTAGGAAGGGGAACATGAAAAACGTTTAGGAAGGGGAACAGATAAAAATTATTAGGTAAACAGATGAAAAACGTTTAGAAAGGAGAACAGAAGCAAAAAGATTGGCTAGGGGAACAGATAAAAATTAATAGTTAGAACAGATGAAAAACATTCAAGAAGAACAAACAAAACTTTTAGGTAAGGGAACAGATGAAAAACGTTTAGGAGGGGGAACAGAAGAAAAACGTTTAGGAAGAGGAACAGATGAAAACCGTTTAGGTAGGGGAATAGTTGAAACACATTTAGAAAGGGGAACTGATGACATGCGTTTAGGTAGGGAACAGATGGAAAATGTTTAAGTAAGGGAACAGATGAAAAAATCGTTTAGGAAAGGGAACAGATGCAAAAAGTTTAGGTGGGGAACAGGGGCAAAATGTTTAGGTAGGAGAACAGATACAAAACGATTAGGTAGGGGAACAGATGCAAAACATTTACGAAGGGGGAACCGACGTAAAAGGTTTATGTAGGGGAACAGAGGTAAAACGTTTAGGTAGGGGTACAGGGGCTAAACGTTTAGGTAGGGGTACAGGGGCTAAACGTTTCAGTAGGGGAACACGGGCAAAACGTTTGGGTAGGGAAAAAGATGCAAAATGTTTCGGTAAGGGAACAGATAAAAAACGTTCAAGAAAGGGGAATACATGCAAACATTCAAGGGGAACAGATGCAAAATGTTTAGGTAAGGAAACAGAAGAAAAACTTTTAGGAAAGTGAACAGACGAAAATCTTTTAGGGCAGATGCAAACCGTTTTGGTAGGGGAATATGCAAATCGCTTTGGTAGGGGAAGGAATGAAAAACATTTCAGTAAGGGAACAAATGAAAAACTTTTTGGAAGGGGAACAGATGCAAAACGTTTAGGTAGGGAACAGATGCAAACCGTTCAGGTAGGGGAACATATGAAAAAAGTTTAGGAAGGGAAACAGATAATAAATGTTTAGGTAGGGTAGGGGAACAGGGGCTTAGAATTCGTTAAATTCTAATGGCTCGCCATTTCAGCTGCGCTAAAAGGTAACCCCCCTTTGTAAATAGCGTGGTTTGTATTTCGGTTACGGAACAAATATATATATATAAATATATATATATAAATATATATATATATAATATATATATATATATATATATATATATATATATATATATATATATATATATATATATATATATATATATATATATATATATATATATATATATATATATATATATATATATATATAAATATATATATATACAAATATATATAAATAAATATACTGTATATATATGTACACATACATATATATATATATATATATATATATATATATATATATATATATATATATATATATATATTATTATTAAATGCTAAGCTACAACCCTAGTTGGAAAAGCAGGATGCTATAAGCCCAGGGGCCCCAACAGGGAGAATAGCCCAGTGGGGAAAGGAAATAAAGAGATAAGGAAAAATAGAACATTTTAGGAATGGTAACATTATTAAAATAAATATTTCCTATTTAAAATATAAAAACTTTAACAGAACAAGAGGAAGAGAAACTAGATAGAAAAGTGTGCCAAAGTGTACCCTCAAGCAAGAGAACTCTAACCCAAGGCAGTGTAAGACCATGGTACAGAGGCTATGGCACTACCCAGGAATAGAGAACAATGGTTTGATTTTGGAGTGTCCTTCTCCTAGAAGAGCTGCTTACCATAGCTAAAGAGTCTCTTCTACCCTTACCAAGAGGAAAGTAGCCACTGAACAATTACAGTGCAGTAGTTAACCCCTTGGGTGAAGAAGAATTGTCTAGTAATCACAGTGTTGTCAGGTGTATGAGGACAGAGGAGAATCTGTAAAGGATAGGCCACACTATTCGGTGTCTGTGTAGGCAAAGGGAAAGAACCGTAACCAGAGAGAAGGGTCCTATGTAGTACTGTCTGGCCAGTCAAAGGACCCCATAACTCTCTAGCGGTAGTATATATATATGTGTTGCGACCCATCTCAGAATCTGCACCGTGTTGGAATATTCTCACTTGGCGCTGCGCAATGTGAAGATTCCCAGATCGCGCGACCAAGTTGGAATCGTATTTTGGTTGCTGTGGAGTAAAACAGATTCACGTAAATATGCCGACTGACTCGTTTACCTTATATGGCAATAGGTGTGTTAACAGTATTAGGTTCCATGGGGTGATCTCGTCGTATATGCAGTGATCAGGCCATTATGTAAAGTCAGATCATTATGTGTGTTTAATTTGTTTCCCAGGTGTGTTAGTTATTGTAGTGGTTAATTTCAATTACCATTTGGTTTGATGGATGTGTTTGTATTGGCATTAAGGGGGGTGTCGCAGGGGCTAGGCCTAGGTATGGGTTCAGGGCCCTAGGTTAGGTTAGGTGGTTGTATTAGGTTTGGTAGTGCCCCGAAATCACTAGGAATTTAGGGCCAGGCAATGTCTGCTGATGACTTACAGGTAGACATCATGATATTATAGACTCCCCAAAACCCCTCCTAGCCTCACAAGGTCAGTGAGGTGGCAGACAATAAAGAAACTATTGAGTTTGAGAGATGACCGTCATTTGGGGACATAACCAACATTCTACCTCAACCGTATTTCACTTTTAGACAACTAACAGACTCCCTGTTCCAATAAGACTATACTTCTATCACTATAGGTAACAAGTAGATGAAGTAACCTAAGATGCACTAAAACTATCCCTAGATCTACTTTAAGCTATTAAATTGGGCAATCGTTACTTTAATTATTCTATAATTACCAAGTACCCAGATATGTGGCTAGTATAGGATAGTGAATACCTCTTGTGAAAATGCCAAAAACGTCGCACAGAAAAACAGCCCATACAAAATAAAACACTCACCTTAAACTTCGCCGTTGGGGACATATCTACAGACAGAACTTGATTTCGTTTTGGGACTGTTGTTTCACGAGATCACGTTGTCACTGCCTTTCACATCTAACTCCTAAAATGTGTTGTAAGCATATATGCAGTATGCACTGGCTTAGTGAATCAAGTAACTATCTACTACACTATCACATCGAAACTCAAAATCATCGGATTTTCCTATGTTTAGTGTTTACAAGCAGTAGACCTAGTCATATTCCACCATTTCAGAGGTCCTCAACTTCAGTACCAAAAAGACCATTGTACAATCATAATAAAAGCTGTCTGACATCCACCTTTGCTTAAATATCAAAGTATTGTGCTTACGAAGCTCATTTACCAAAAAGCTTCATATTTACCCAGTCATTGTAGTATGGCCGTGGGTTAGGCTACTAATCAAAATGGTTTTCAGTTTTTGCCGCCAATTAATGACACAAGAGATTGGAACCAAATTTCCTGCAAAAAGCTAGGCTTTGCGCCCAGCACTTGGCATTTCAACTATAAACTTCACATAGCATACACACACTTAAAAACAACGTAATTTAGCCAACGTCTCGTCATGTACTTGACAACAACGTTTTTTCCGCTGAAATGTTACGTTCAACCTTACCAGTCACCATGATATTTTGATGAACAATGCTCAGACTGCTTCTGGAATCTGTGGTAGCGAACATCCAACAAATCTAGTTTGTAATTTAAATATTTTAGATTTTCAGATATTAAGTGAAAATTGCATTCAGAATTAGTATTGCTTTCATACATCTTTATATAATAATTGATTATTCATTGTTGATACGTAATCGTAAGTATAATAAAGATTTTTATTTGACTTAAGAGGAGAGGCCGCTAAATATCTATAATCAATTAAACACAGTTTTGATTGATAACCCAAAATTATTTGGTGATCATCCAGTTTTCGTTCGTATGATAATTAATTAAATCTATCATTATGTCATTGTGTTTAGTGTTATTGTTATCTGTAACGTTCAATTCATATTTAATATTATGAAACCCATCAACTTGCCCAGTAAGTTTGTGCGTATGAAAATATAGGAATTGAGACCAAAGGCAAATGAGAGGAATAATCAAATGCTGCAGATGGTACCAAAATATTCCAGGTGAATTAATATTATGCAAAGTGGGTAGCAGATATTAATTCATAAGCAAAGGTATGCCTTCTGTCTAAGCTAAAATTTATGAAATATCGCCAAAGGCCATATCTTATAGGATTGCATAATTTTCATTGCAAATTTCTTATTGGTGGTCAAGTAATAGCGCATGATGGTTGGAGACTATAGTACTTCATATCTAAACTCACGTCAATGACAATATTTATAACCGCAGAGAGAGAGAGAGAGAGAGAGAGAGAGAGAGAGAGAGAGAGAGAGAGAGAGAGAGAGAGAGAGAGAGAGAGAGAGAGAGAGAGTTGGGGTTAAACGTGGTAAAAGCCAATAAGCTTTGGAATCACAAAATAAAAAATACTTCATCCAACTTGACGAAGAAATAAAGCCAAACTTATCGACATTCTTTTTTTTTTTCGAAAGATCTCATTCGTTAAATGCCACTTTCAATTCATCTGAATTTAAATGACTTCGTTTGAGAGATTATTTGGAGCTTGATTAAATTTCTGAATACGTATACTGTATTCCTAGTTGCTTCAATTTTACATAAGACCGTTTTTAAACCAGACTATCCATTCAATTAAAGCCTTTTGCTGCTGTAAATTAATGTTGGGATCATCTATTTTGTTGGTTAATAGCTTTTGATTAACGCTTAGTGAATTAATAATTTCCCTCTCATACAAAATAAAAGGCGTAAATAAGTTATATAATTGGTTCCGTTATGCACATCGTCCATTAACCCCCATTTAAAAATAACGGTTCATCATCACCTGTGAACCAATTTGCCTAGACCTACATTTATACAAATATCCCTTCTTTCCTCCAAGCTGGAACTGACGTATCAAACACCAGCTTAACAGAATTAAGGTATATAAATAGGATTAGAATTGAAACGCGCGAAGAAATAAATGATTCACGGGAATAACTGTTACCATGCAATGAGAATTCGCCCCCGGATGAGGGAGAGAGGCTATTTTTAGACCAATGTTACCACGAGCATTTTCCCACTGTGTTGCCTTGACTTGTGAAATCCAGAGAATAATAGGATGCGAGATGAGATGGAATTTTCACATCTCATGCAGGCGAGACGTTTCAGGACATTCTTCGTCGAAGAAAAAATTAAATTTTTGTTTTTTATGAGCACTGAAACAAATATCAAAAGGATGTAGCCTATATGAAGTGTTTAAAATAACGGCTAACAATATACTGAATATTAAATAAAATAAACACAGAATTCTCGTATAATTAAATCTCTCTCTCTCTCTCTCTCTCTCTCTCTCTCTCTCTCTCTCTCTCTCTCTCATGTGTGGAAAAAATAACTGCCCTCACAGTAAGCGTTAAGTCTTTTCTTACTAAGGAATCTTGATTAATATTCATTAGAACATCATTGTTATTTCCATTTGGAACACGGGGCGCGCCACTCTTACTAATTAAACAATGGAAATTTGAGATAAAAGTGAATTTCCATCTGAGATGACCAAGTTTGTAGTATGTTACAAAACACAGGCTCTCTCTCTCTCTCTCTCTCTCTCTCTCTCTCTCTCTCTCTCTCTCTCTCTCTCTCTCTCTCTCTCTGTATATATATATATATATATTATATATATATATATATATATATATATATATATATATATATATATATATATATATATATATATATATATGCATACATAAATACAAAAACAACAATAAATCGGTCATTTCCCTTATCAAGAGGTAACTTTGACGAATAAAAAAATACTCACATCCAATATTTAAGTAACGAATCCTTAACAAATTCCATGTGGTGTAAAAAATTCCTAAACAAAAATTTATAAACACTCCTACCTCCTACATCCACAACCAATTGAGCCCAACGTGACATACTGCACTATATACCTCCACCAGCAGTACTGCTCTTGCCCTTACTGCATTTCAAGGCTCCTCGTGTTTCATAGGTATTTCAAGTCATCTGTCCAACCATTTTTGGCCTTTCTCTCCTCCTACCACCATAATTACTGTATAGTTGCTTTCAGTGATCTACAACCGTTCAATCTTTCCACATGACAGAGACACAGACACTTAAAATACTATGGTCCATTCTTTCATGTACGTTATTCTTTCTACTCCTATGTATTTCGAGATTTCTCACACTACCAATTCTTCTTACACAACATACAAGTTAGTATACAAACAATTAATCTCCTTGGCTTCAACATTTACTCTCTTATGTATTCAACATCCATGTTTCATTTCCGTAATAGATATGGCTCACCTCTTACCTCATTCTCCATTAAATTTACTGCTAGATTATAATAATCTAAATTTACTGCTAGATTATATTAACCTAATATA
This sequence comes from Palaemon carinicauda, assembly GCF_036898095.1. Classification (NCBI taxonomy): domain Eukaryota; kingdom Metazoa; phylum Arthropoda; class Malacostraca; order Decapoda; family Palaemonidae; genus Palaemon; species Palaemon carinicauda. Next base: position 44,902,334 of record NC_090752.1, read on the forward strand.
ATCATTATTCATTCTAACATTTACTACTCCGTCTTGCAAACACTTCCAACAACTTCTGCAGTTTATCTTCATTGTCAAAGTACGGTAGCTATAAATGAATAAAGTATAAATGACCATAAATCATCTATACAAGGCAATAAATTCAAAAGCTAGGAAGTAATAGGAGAGAAAAAGTTGCTGAAAAGTTTCATCTGCAGATTATTAAATTTTCTTCAGACTAGACCGAAGAGTGGGAAATGGCTTCCTTGATATTACAGAGGTCAAATTTTTTTTTTTTTTTTTTTTTTTTTTTTTTTTTTTGAAAAGAGCAATTCGGAACTACAGCTTGAATTATAGCAGAAGATTTACTGTGGTTGGACAAAATTTAGAGGAAGGATTTAACAGTAAACAATTCAACTTTCAGCTAAATGTTATATTCTCTAAAAGATGATTTGGTCATTTGATAGGACTTTATAAATATATAAAAGCAGCATTTAAGAAACCAGTAAGAAAAATACCGTGACGTTAGGGCACAAGTGAATCTAAAAGAAACAGGCATGTTTTACTGTAATGAATTTATGAATTTCTGCTTTATGACTTGGCAGTCTCAATTAGCAACTATGGAAAACAATGGCTGGCCCTGCTCTTGCACTTTGATGGGGATGAACTGTTTGATATTTTCAACCACATACTGTACCTGATGACCAATAGCAAGCTATACCAGCTGCAGATGATATGCCAGCACAGAACATGTTTGTTCGAGGAGCAGCAGCACTAACAGCACAATTCACACCATAACAGAACCTTGAGTTTCACAAATACCAGTTTTTGCAGATAACACAAAGCACTAGTGAATTATTGGACATGTTCACAAAAAACATGAAAGATCTGACAGCTGGATATCAGTTCCATGGTACCCTGGCAAAGGTAAAATCAGAGCTTATTATTGGTTGTGTCTCTCAGAGACTGATACAAAATGGATTAGCCCATTTAAAATTTAGATCAACACACCAGGCTCCACATAGTGCCCTTCAACGGTCATCATTATAGTTCATGGGCCCCAATTGGAAAGGAGTGCCACAACTGTGGGGGTAAAGGTAATTTTCCATACACTTCCAACTGCCAAGCAATGGGGAGAGTGTATAATGGACAAAGTGCTTAAAAGTAAATCACCTTGAAAAGAAGAGCAAGTCATCCCCCAAGAGCAATCAGAAGCAATATAATTTTTGCTGATAACAACATAAGGACAAGGCTTATGCCATGGCTCCCACACTCCTTGTACCAGTAACCCTATGTGTCTCTGTTCCAGGTAACAGTGAGAGTGCCTACTGCTTCCCCTTTGACTATAACCCTCGGTGTCATGGTTCTTGTCGGAGCTTTGTTGATGAATGTCGCTCAGACCTTGACTTCTCAACTTGCAAAAACTAAGGGGAAAGCTGGTAAGAGGAAGAAGTAAGTTTCCTACTTCTTTTCCAGTTCTTCTTCCTCTCCTTCCAACTCTTCCTCGTCCTCCTCCTCCCTTTCTGATTTTGATTCTGACCCTTCTTTTAACAAACAGCTCTTGATGGTACCTGGTGACAGGCCTGACTACCCCAGTAGCCTAGCTGGCTGGAAATACACGGCCCCAGGTTTGCCCGCACAATTTCCATTAGCCAGGTTATGGAGCCAGGTCCAAGGGCCCAAGCCTTAGTTTAGACCTAGGTGGTTGGCTTAAATACCTAGGAAGTGAGGTTAGCCAAAGATGCATGGCTCCATGTGAGGCAGTACACTCTTGGCATTTGTCAGGTTTTGGAAAAGCTTTGGCGATCTTCAACATTTCTACTTGATGGGGGAGGGCTTCTCTGATCTACTTTGGTATCCTGAACTGAGAAGATGGCACTTCTTGAGGACGTATTCGTGTGCAGGAGTGCAGCTGGCATCCATGGGTCGGTGGCTGAGGTGACACAACCTCATGCTTACCATGGGTCAATATTTTGGAGATACACCAAACTTTCCAAAAATGTTTCAGTGAGCACTTGGTAGTTTTAATGAGCAACAACATAAACATAGTAACTTATGTCGACAAGCAAGCTGGCACAGTTTCCTTACCTCTTTGTACATCAACAAAGAAGATACACATCTGAGAGGTAAATCACAGTAAAGCTGTCAGCCAGATACATTCAAAGGAAGATTCACTGGCTGATCAATCAAGTATTGATCATGCCAGGTCTCAGATAAATCTGGTTGATCTTAGATGGTCACAAGCAGTAATATCTCGATCTATTGGCGTCTCTAGTGCAGTTAGCAAACTTACTCATTGATCTTTGCCTAGAAACGACTCTCAAATGAGTTGAGCAGACTTTCCTAACCAAGGACGTAATTCCCTCACAATTTAATTATACCTGTGTTATCAAGGCTCTTACTGGTGCACTGTATAAGTCTTTGAGAAGGTCCATTGACAGAGATCTGATTCTCATAACTATATTTTTGCCAGCCTCAGCATTGGTGAAAAGTATTGGCAAGTTACATGGGCACACTGTTTTATGTTAACCCACACTGAAGGCTAGGAGAGGATCCCTTAGTTTTGAGCCGAACTTTCTAAATCAGGGTAACAAGTTGACACTCTTGATTGAAGAGCTATATGCTAGTTTAATTACTGGGCAAAGCAAGTGAGAGATTGCCATTTTGGGCATGTTTCCTATGTCTGCCAGTAATAACAAAGAGATGCCAATATTTAGGTCAAAGATGTTGAGTTCTGTTCAAATATCAATGCAAGCCAGCAGTGGGCACAACAACATCTCATTGGGATTTGCACCGACAAAGGTTCCGAGGGAGGATATAAAAAATAACATACTTGTCATCTGAGACAAATGGGTTTTGAGTTTTCTCTATAAACCCTATAACAATAGAGATCTACTCCTCTCAGGTGCAGAAGATAAAATAAGACATGAAACTCTCCCACTCTTTTTACCAGTAATACAGTCTTCAGGGATAAATATCTGTTTGTTGACTCAGCCAAGGGTTTATATATATATAGGGGCCCAATAAGACAACCAAAGATGAGACACATTCTACTCTGAAGGTCTGAGCTCGGTAGGTGGACAACTGTTCAAACCTTTTCTGAAGTATGGAGGCCTCTAATGAGGAAGACAAGCCTAAGCCTTTTAACCGGAATACCTGGGAAAGGGCCAAGTGGTAAACCTTTTCCACAAAAACAGATAGAACTTGTCCAAGTAAGGGTAGAGAGGAAAGTTTTTTATCTGTTCAACAGTGACTTAGACCAGAGAAACCCCAAAAGATGGTCCATTTCCCTTTATACATTCCAACTGTGGGAATGCAAATGGTATCAGACAACTTTCCTGAAATCTTGCAAGAAAAGCTTCTCTCACCAGTGATGCAAGATCTTGGACTGTTGGTACCTCAGCAGATGTGGCTACCGAAGCAACTTGGGCCAACTTCCTTAGTCCCCTGATAAAAAAGCTCAACAGCTCAGGGTATCACTTGGCCTGTGCCTGTGGACAAGAACAAAGGTGGACGATACAAGACTGATGACTTAACAAATCAGTCTGAAAGGGTGAAAGACATAAATTTTGAAGTTGACCCATTTGTGCTGGAATGTGTCTTCCATGGGAGTCCATCGGTCTGATGTGAGACTAGAACGTCAGGAGTTTTCTGTTTCGTAGTGTGGGGAACAAAATTCTCCAAACCTTGAATAAACTTTTGCTACTTCTGGGTCTAGAAACCATACATACTCTGGTAACTGAGGCGATCTGCCAGTATAATCTGATGTCCTGGAATGAACATGGTTGATAACTTGAGGTTGTGGCAAACCGGTTTGCACAGAAGACAGACTATGCCTCCTTGCTCATTGTATGCCATTACTGTTTTGTTGTCACTCATCAGTGTAACCGAGTAACTTATCAATAGAATCCTGAACAATACAGTGCCAGGAGTGGAGGCGAGGTTTTCAGAGTCCACGTTCTGATACTGAACAAGTTGTTCAGGTGCATGTCCAACACCTTCAATGCATCCAAAATTTTGAGAATTTACAAATGAGGATAGTTCAGCAGAAATTTAATAAAGATTCCTATAATTCTGCCACTATGAAAGCCTTCTTTACTTTCTAAAACACTACCAGGGCAGTACCGACAAGGGAGTCAGGTCGGTTGTACTTTCTCAAAAGAAGCCTTCCAAGAGACTGAATGTTACCATGATCGCATAGCTGAGCAAGAGCAGCTACAGACATGGTTGATCAATCTGTTGCAGACGACAGTTGAACCTGTAAAGCCCTTAATCACTTGTGAACTCAGAGACTGCTATGCCCTTCCAAAGAAGTGATAAACACCAAAAAAAATGCCTGGCCTACTTGTGAAGGGCAGCATTCTCTGTCTTTTTCACACACTTCTTATCTTGAGAAGGGGAAGTGATGAAGAGGACAAAGAAGAGGTAAAGGAAGGTGAACATTACTTCCTCACCTGAGCTCGACTCAATATCTCTACACTCATCGAAAGCAGCTGAGGAACAGGAAAAACAACAGGTACAAAGGAGCTACTGAGAATGGATACCACCAAGACAATATATATCACCTATTAACTTAAAAGGTCCTGGTGAAGGGAGAATTCACCGGGATTGCATAGGTTAGGGGTAAAAGGATACTCATGCGTTCCACAGCTTTCTGGGAGTGCGTCAATGAGTAAAAGCATAGGTAGAAGAGGTGGATGGATGGATGATCAGCAACCCTCCATTGAGGATCCCAACTAATACGAGCTGTTTGTCACACACAGGCCTACCTGATCCCTTGATGAACTGCATGGGAGATGAAATCTTTTTGGTCGTCTGAACATTATACACAAAGCCTTCCCACGGCTCAGCTTGCCAGGAGCAATATTCAGTAAAAATGCAGTGAGGCCAGTACTTCTGTCCTCGGGAAAAAGAAAACATATAGAATAAGGATCCACTTAATTAAATGCCATTAAATATGCATTCATTGTAGAGATGTGCCGATACCACTTTGGAGGCTGATACCGATACCCAATTTTTTTCTAGACCGATACCGATAACCAGTTTTTTTCTTGACTAATACCAGAGAAATAACCAATACCTATTCCAGCCGATACTCCGATTCGTTAAAAATTCTTTCTAATAGTTACAATAACAGTATACTGTAATACTGATTTGATGACTGACTTTTCAACCTCTTCAGTGTGTGAAAGGCAGTGTGAGAGGTATCGTTAGGCCTATTCAGTAAACAGTACAGCCTAAGCACTTTTGTCGTTTTTATTTGACATGAAACTGTTTTAAAGGTATTTTTTTTAACATGGTAAATTATGGCTATGTCCATGACAATGACACAGTCTGATAATAAATCTAATGCCTTCCCCAATATGATTTTTTAATTACTGAATATCATATTAGTTCAACCAGATCACTGACCTAGAAAAAATAGCTGTTCATAAATAGAGTAAAGTAACGAATTATTTGCATTTGAGAATTTAGTTTTAACAAGAGGAGCTAACATAGTAGCTTTGACTGAAAATAAACAATATAATAGGTTTCCATTTTCAAAGCTCAATGCCAGCGAATTACTCCCGAATAGTGTTATACAGTATTCTACACATCATCCTTTGTTTTTTAGTTAATGTTTCGGTACAGTTGTCTGCATAAATTCTAATACACACCAAGGTGGGAGAGAAGTAGAAATTTCAATTGTATACCAAAATTCATATAGAGATTGTACATATAAGGAACCGCCAGTAATACTAAACTTCTTTATTTAGCAAAGTCCATATTTCAGATATTGAAATTTTAACTACAGTATTCTATATAAAACACAAAATTAGTCCCATTTAATGGTAAGACTCCATTAGTACTAAGTAAGAGATATTCTTTTCACTAGAATGAATTATAACTGATTGTCAGTTGGTTAGAAAGAAAAAAAAAAAAAGGCAAAATTGGCAACTTCAATTCCACCCACCTCCGCCATCCATATTCGAGGATAGTCTTGTTTGTCGAGCAACTGTACAGTTAATTATTGTTTGTTTCACAGAACTTATCATCATCAATGTTGATGTTTCATCAGGTTGACTATGAATTAGTATGCAGTGAACCCTCGTTTATCGCGGTAGATAGGTTCAGACCCGACCGCGATAGGTGAAAATCCGCGAAGTAGTGACACCATATTTACGTATTCATTTAACATGTATATTCAGACTTTTAAAACCTTCCCTTGTACGTAGTACTGTTAACAAACTACCCTTTAATGTACAGAACACTTAATGCATGTACTACAGTACCCTAAACTAAAACAGGCACAAATATTAAAGGCAATTTTATATCATGCGTTTCCTAAACACGCCAAAAAGCATGATAGAAAATGGCAACCAATGTTTTGTTTACGTTTCTCTGATCATAATGAAGAAACAAACGTATTTAGTGTACACATCTGTGTATAGGTTAGTTTTTGCATCGATTATATTGATTATACAGTATGCTGATTTTGTTATTACCAATGTTTTACTTAATTTTTCTTAGGACTTCCATATGAAATGTTTTTCTTTATCCGACGGCGTCATAAAGTACGCTCAGTAAACAAAGAAGGCATTTAACGCGCATGATGAAAGTGATAAATAATGATATTTACAGTAAAAGCTTTTAGAAAATATGTTATTACAAATATTATTTACCGTATCTATATAAAATCATACAGTACATACTGTACGTAGCAAAGCAGGAAAACAATTTACGAGAGAGAGAGAGAGAGAGAGAGAGAGAGAGAGAGAGAGAGAGAGAGAGAGAGAGAGAGAGAGAGATTGTTTTACGTACGTAAATGTAAATTTTAGACAAAAAAAATATGATAGGTTACAATATGTATACTCTTCAGACTTTTAAAACCTTCCCTTTAACTTAATGCATACAGTACTAAACTAAAACAGGCACAAATATTAAAATGTTAGAATGTTAAAGTAAAAAATAAAGATTGTTACTGTACTCACCACGAAAGAAGTTCAAGAAAAACTTGAATGATGATGGCGATGAATTTGCTGCACAGTAGAAATGATGATGATGAAGCTGATGATGTCTTCTACTGTGCAGCCAATGATAGTATTTTACGTCTCTTCAGACGGAGGTGTCTTTTCCTGGGACACTTCTTCAATTTCTTCCGAAGGCGTACTAGCAGGAGGAACTGGCTCTTTTTTGCGAGGCTGGAAGAACATTGTGATCGGAAGTTGCTGCCGCTGCTTCTTTTTTCGCTCGAAGAGCATCCTGTAGGGAGTCATGATGTCATCGATCTTGTTGCAGAATTGCATAGACCGAACCATATCCTCATCCCACTCTTGCGACATTTCTTTCACCTCCTCCACAAGGTTGCAGAGCTTGGCAAGCCGTTCTAATGTTAAGCCCGTTTCTTCGACAATTTCTTGGATCTCTTCTTGTGTTTCACTGTCTTCTTCACTGGCCGATTTCGTCAGGTCTTCGAGGTCTGCGGCCGCGTAACTTCTGCCTTCTTTCAACATATCGAGAAGCGTCACCTTCTCAGCAATCATCATCATCTTTCGGTGGTGTTTAGGCTCACTACCAGCCTTAGTAGAAGCAGAACGCTTGGGAGCCATTGTACAGTAGGGTTTAACAGAAAGTTCAACAAAAAGTTCAACTTAAAACAGTCACGCACAGCACAGATTAAAGTTCACAACAACTTAACAACTTCTACACATCGATACGGCGGGAGAGAAAGTGACTGCGAAAAGATGCTGCGGGTTGGAGAAGCGGTCAAAACACCAATCACAGGCTAGATCACAAAACTTGGGTTCTGATTCGTCATCTATCAGCGCTTGAACCAATCACAATCCGTCTTATATGATACGTAGGTTACCAATTCAAAGTACAAGGTACCCTACATATACAGTAATAATAATAATAATAATAATAATAAATAATGATAATAATAATAATAATAATGATAATAATAATTTTAATAACAACAACAACAATAATAATAATAATAATACAGCTTTACGTACGCTATTTTACGCTTGTTTTGTTGTAGGATGTCTCTCTCTCTCTCTCTCTCTCGTACGCTTATTCGAGATGTGATTTTTGCAACAAAGAATATTATTGGATGCAGTACTACGTACGTATACATACAAAAGATTCATGGAAAAGAAGCACATCCATTACATTTGTAGTACAGTAGTAGCCATCAGCAGCCTTACACCATTCTAATATGGTATGACTGCATCTGATTTGCGTTTCATGTTCGATTTAATTTTACTACGTACTGTATACAGTACTGTACTGAATTATCGTATGATCACATTCTCTTTTCGTGTTTTATTTCTTTCTGTGCTGAATTATATGTCATATATAATGCAATGAACAATCAGTAAGAGCAGATATTACTAATTACAGTATTAATGGAATTACAGGTAACGAAATATCGTATTTGGGGTCTTCAGATATCGCGGTATTTTCAAAATTTCCGGAAAATCCGCGATATGTTTATATATATGGGTTATGAAAAAAACCCGCGAAGTGGTGAATCCGCGATGGTCGAACCGCAAAGTATACAGTACTGTACTGAATTATCGTATGATCAAATTCTCTTTTCGTGTTTTATTTCTTTCTGTGCTGAATTATATGTCATATATAATGCAATGAACAATCAGTAAGAGCAGATATTACTAATTACAGTATTAATGGAATTACAGGTAACGAAATATCGTATTTGGGGTCTTCAGATATCGCGGTATTTTCAAAATTTCCGGAAAATCCGCGATATGTTTATATATATGGGTTATGAAAAAAACCCGCGAAGTGGTGAATCCGCGATGGTCGAACCGCGAAGTAGCGAGGGCTCACTGTAGAAAGGAAAATATTCACAAACAAATAATTCTGAAAATGTATAATAAGAGAGAGAGAGAGATATTGGCAATTTAAGCTCATTTTTTTATTGGCCGATACCAATACCAGATACTCGTGGTGGAGGCCGATACCAATATTGACACTCACAAAAAGGGCCAATACTACTGATACCGATACTATCGGCACATCTCTAATTCATTGATTTGCTCCAGATATCTCTCACTAGATGCAGTAGAATAAAAATACTCGGGCAACACCATTCAATCCATACAAGTGTTACAAACAAAAAAAGACAATTCTGGAAGCTTCAAGTACAGCCATGGAGAAGAACAAAAAATGTCTCCACTCATGCAGTCGAGGAAAAACCAGATAGCCAGTTCCTATGCAGCAATTGGTATTCCCCCATACAGCAATTAGCCAAACAACCACAGGTCTTGCTTATAAGATTCTTTCAGGCATTCCAGTTTAGGAAGGTTTATATCCTCGTTGGAACAAATTAAATAATTTAGCAAGCAAATGTCGTAGACATACAAAGGAACAAGAGTTAATTATAAGGAAATTGAAAAATATTTCATTAAGAATAAATTTATTTCATTCAAAACATCTACAAATCATGCATTCAAAGAAAGCAATACTTACACCCTGTACAAAACCTAGCATCTTGGCTTCCATGTCCTCTTTAATAAGTGCAATTCTATTTTGAATATTTACTTAATTACAGACTCTCAAATGCAACACAAAGTAGAAATGAGATCACTCTGAATGACCAATATACAAATTTAGCAAATGTGTATTTTTCAGACACAGTAATTGTAAAAAAGGACACAGAGATATCTCCAAGTTCCACTAAATTCTTTAATGTCAAAAGCAACAACACACTAATGGTCTACAACACATTTAAATTGTATTCTGATCTAAAATTTGTGCAAACAAAAGTAACTTTTTCATATAAAAAGATCTCTTTTATTTAAGGCAAAATAATTGGCTTATATTTACAGTTCTAAGATAATCTCTTTCCAGAACAAAAATCCTCAATGAACTGTAAGTATATTCTCATTTTTGTAAGAAATCAAAACCTTCACACAATCTACCTAATTCCTATCTTTTCATTCTCCCCCAGTTTTCAAAAGTTTTGCTTTAAAAAATGTTTATCAGATCTTACAATTAAGGCATAAAAAATTATTTGAGGTACTGTACATTTGAAAATAGATTGTCAGTGTTTTTAATATGATATTAATTTTCTTCTTCCCCAATGACGTACTTACAAATTGCCAATAAAAGCCACTGAAACTTTCTACCATCAACACAAATAATAAGCATTACCACACTGTATTAACACAAACTTGCTAAAGAAATAGACAATTGTCTGAAATAATACAATACTTAGAGCAATAGCATAAACATGAAGTAAAGATGAATTGCACAAATACTACAAGGTAAGAAACCAGTAGTAGATATAAAGAGACAAAACATTAATATAATATTACTAACATCATTAGAAGATAAACTTGAAGAGGAAGAAACATCAAAACAATATGTCTTTTATGTACAGTAGATGGGATCCTTCTTTCTTATGAACCTTCAATTTTTTAGACTTGTTCAGATGCATAACAAGATGATATTGCATTAAATTTAATGCAAGCGAACAAAAGCATAAATATACAAAGAATAAACCATTTCATGCCATGATTACTGAACACATGTAAATACTGTATATATCCAAATGCAGAAATTCTGAAGCACTGAACATTACAATTTTTTGCAATTCACCAGCAATTCAGTAGCACTCACATATAGAACCAATTTTGGTTACATATTCAAGATGTAATCAAATGAAAATTAAAAACAGAAATTATTTAATGGTTTATATCACAATTAGACTAGTTTCTTGGCTTCAAAGAAGCTCTTCAAATGACGCATCTGCCAGAAGCCCATTATCACCAAGATGCAAACTTGACCAATGGACCACCACAAAACACGCTGATTTGTACTCTCGGAAGTCTGACGGAAACGCTCTTCACGGTACTGAAAATGCAAAGTACTGTAGCTGGTCGTAATACAGCATCTTAGATGTCAATATAAAATTAATCTGGTAATTATATACATTACTAATACTTCTACTTAAAAAAAAATTATTTCATATGCCAAGGAGAGAAATGTAATAGTACAAATCTAGCACATCCTTTACATCATCACTTTCAACAATTTTGCTTTACATTTTCCCCATTTATGAACTGGGTTACACATAATACAAGACCTCTTCGCTTTCAAGTTTTGTCCATTATCTGTGGAATTTCAGCCTAGTCTTTGTCCATTATCTGTGGAATTTCAGCCTAGTCTCTGTCCATTATCTGTGGAATTTCAGCCTAGTCTTTGTCCATTATCTGTGGAATTTCAGCCTAGTCTTTGTCCATTATCTGTGGAATTTCAGCCTAGTCTAAGTGACCTGTGGCCCTTTCCCACGAGTGTCTGGACTTTAATATTAGTTGATACACTTCTATTTCATATCTATCATCATTCTGATTACCTGCTGATCTCTTCCCATGATGTAAAATTCACCTTAATCTGAGTCTCATCCAATTTTATAGTCACTACTTGAAACCTGTATGACTATCATCCTTACTCCTTACACGAATCTTTCAATGTACACCAAACACGAATTTAGGCATGGAAATCAGATGGATACTAGAGCCATGAGGGATCAGGCAGCTTCTATTCTATGAAGACTCCTTAAAAATATCAACACTCAAAGGGATTTAGTTATGCGAACAGGGGAAACTTTCTTCGTAACAATCCCCCTCTCCCAATCAAAATTCATAAATTTTACCTCTTACAAGCACTATTTTTCTTACTAGGTTATTAGTAAGGTAATTGAACTGTTTTTCTCTCTCCTAAGGTTAGTCCTTTCACTTCAATATGATCCTTCCCCTCCCTCTCCCAATTTTCTCTTAAAGATTTTACAAAATAGCCATTTACTCCATTAATAATTTGCAACCTTTAGTATTTCTTGTGACATCAATTTTTATAACTGATAGTCAAAATTATGCTTGTCAACGGACCTCTCATATGGAACAAGTAATTTTCCAATTGCAATTATTTGCATGCCTCTTATCTATATAAGTTTGTCTTTTATTGATCCCCCATTCCCTCTTGTCTTCTTGCATCTAGCTGACCAACTTCAATAAATATAACTTGCTTCAATTTTCTTCTCTAACTTAAGAACAAATCCTTTGGGTAAAGCTATGTGAGTTTGGAATTGTGAATCAGGTCTCAATAAACTAATTTATACCTAATAAATACTTCAACATCCTCTTCTAATCCTGCTGCAAACACTTTGTCATCATTTTTAAACAGCTCCAAATGATCCTTCCTTTCTCCTCTCCTTTCTCATTTCCTCCTTCAATAGGATAAGAGACAGAAGACTTGAAGTCTTGATTCTTAATGGACATCTATCTCAAATTCTATTAATATACCTACCACTGTCTTCACTACATATTTTTTTTTAATAGCAAGAATAGACCTACACTGTTAACAAGATTTACTGATACCCTCTGCTACAACAAAGTCCTTTTTCCATAGTACCTTTGTAGTTGCTCTAAATAACCTGCCTGTGTTGTTGATTTCTTTTGCATGAAGCCAAAATGACAACTTCTGATTTTTTTAAAAATCTCATTGGAACTAACCTGAAAACCTTGGTATGCAAATAAAGGAAGGGTTGGGAAAAAATTTGAGGGAATTGGGAACATTCAAAACTAAATTTTTCCACCTTTTTGTTCTAAAATAATTTAGAGACATTCCCCAATCAACAATTTATCTACAAGTAACAATTCTAAGCCTATGTGACATTTGTCAGTTATTATATGGAGAACTATCCATATAAACAGAAAGGCTCTCCTTACTTTGCTTTTCTTTACCTCTTTTTCTTTTTCGTTGAAATTCACAACATCAGGACTGATTACCTCCTCTCAGTCTAACCTAAAAATGTTGACTAACAACAAACCTTCAGAACTACTAAGATGACAAATTTCAAAGTGATTTGTATTTTTCCTAACAATCAAAATTTGTAGCTACTTATGCGGATTATACTTTTGGTGAAGCTGGAATACTAGCCATAGGACTTTTAGTGAGCTGTAACTACCCAACTGCTAGTTAGCAGGAGGGGGGAGAGGAAGGGGTAGTTGGCTACCACGCTCACGCATACACCTGTGTTGTCTTGTCACTTTTTTTTGCAGGCAGGACTTATTGGGCGACAGGTGATGATGGGCCAATTTGTATAAATAGCTACAGGTTTATATTGTTAGGAAAAATACAAATTACTTTCAAATTTGTCATTTGTTCTAACGCTAAATACAAACCCTCGCTATCTATAGGGATTGACTCGCCCGTTGGGAGGGTGGAAGCCTGAGCTAACTGGCTGGTCGTTGACCCGGGATTTTCCAGTACGCGCTCCGCACGTAACAGGGAGAAACCCTGACACCTCGCTAAACAATTTGTGCAAAGCACGGTTAGCAGCCTGAGAAATTTGTGCGATTGTGTGATACTAGCAGTGTGACTAGCCTAGGTAAGAATTCTCAGCAAAATGGGAATCTTAGAATCAACCATAGACGTTACTCAATCCCACCTTGCTAGGGGGTAAGAGGACATAATTATCCCTGGATAGGTACGGTCCTCGGACACCCCTTTAAGGGTATACTCGGACGCGAACGACCCCGACGCCAAAAAAAATTCTTGAAAAATCAGTTTTTGCAGTAACCTCCTTTTTTCTTTTGCCAAAAAAAACTTCAATGAATGCTTAAAACAACTGTAAAGATAAATACTACTCATCTGCAGAAAAACTATTTATTATAAATATTTTAAAAAATTAAGTAGAAAAAAAAAGACCTGACATAAAAATTCATAAAAAAAAAGTTTATACATATATACACAAATCCTTTTAGGAATTGATTCTTGAATGTTTAGGACACATCTTGATGTATTTTTGATGAAGTCAGACCCATGGAGGTGAAGATCTGAAATGAGAAAAAAAGGGTAACTTTTTTTGGCCAAAAAAAATTGTCCAAATTTCATGAATTTTTTTGGGTACCCAAATGAAATAGGAAGTGGCTAATTTTTTTAGGGAATAAACATATGTTATCCTAAAATAGAAATATGTAAAAAAATCTTCATTATTTTGTAAATTACATTTATATCAGGGGCCATATCTAAAGGTAATTTTTTGAGTACTTGGAAATTTCGTAAAAAAATACATATATTTAATATATAATATGATATTTATGCAGGTAAAAATATACCAAAATATCACAAATTCTATAGGGAACAAGAATATATATAGATAGGGCAGCTTACGCTTCGGATATGTCCACAAAATGGCCGCCAACCACACTGACTCAGACTCCCTAATCTGCCACTTGAAATGTAGGAAGGGTATGTCAATTTCAAGGTGTTATTTACTAATCTAATTATTATTGGATATGCATAAAAATTGTATGGTGGGTTGCTGGATAATTGTCGATTATTTTACGACTATAAAATTAAAATTCTGACCCCAAAAATCTTTTTTTGAAGGGAAATAAAATCAAAAAAAAAAATGTAAAACAATATTTTAGCTAAAAAAATTTGATGATATTCAATCAAAAAAAAAGTAAACAAAATTTTCCGACAAATAAACATCTAGAGGAATCATTACTCTGTGATAGTTCCTTAGTACGTAGTAATTTTGAAAGAATTGGGAAAAAACGAAAAAATGGCAATCACCGGAAAATCGAACACATACCTATATATACGCCATATCTGGCTAAAAAAAAGATAGGCATGGGTAGCCAAATCATCTAGAAACACTTTCCAACACTATAAAAATATAAGTTTTGCGACACTACTTGCCAATTCCTTACGGTAACATGACTAAGCAAAAAAATGCAAAACAAATTAAAAGGGGCACTCGTGGAAAAATGGCCATTCTAATATACGGCATTTCAGAAAAAAAAAATTTCAGCCACGTGCTAGGCAAACCATCAAGGCATATTTTCCGACAAATAAACATATAAATGAAATATTACTCTGTGATAGTTCCTTAGTACGTAGTAATTTTGAAAGAAATGGGAGAAAACGAAAAAATGGCAATCACAGGAAAATCGAACACATACTTATATATACGCCATATCTGGCTAAAAAAAAAATAGGCATGGGTAGCCAGATCATCTAGAAACACTTTCCAACACTATAAAAATATAAGTTTTGCGACACTACTTGCCAATTCCTTACGGTAACATGACTAAGCAAAAAAAAAGCAAAACAAATAAAAAGGGGCACTCGCGGAAAAATGCCCAACATTCTAATATACGGCATCTCAGATAAAAAAAAAGACATGCACGTGTTAGCCCAACCATCAAGGCACACTTTCTAACACATAAACATGAAAAAAAAATCAATAATATACGGCAATTCCTTACTACGTAGTAAATTTTTACAAATATTGAAAAAAAAACAGAAATTGGCAACCGCAGTTAAATACCCAATATACCAATAACTACGTCGTATCTGACAAAAACAAAATCACGCATGGGTAGCCAGATCATCTAGACACACTTTCCAACATTAAAAAAGCAAATGTTTTACGACACTATTTCGCAATATCTTACGGAAAAATGACTTGGCAAAAAAATTAAAAAAAATTAAAAAGAGACACTCGCGGTAAAATGCCCGACATTCTAATATACGACATCTCAGATAAAAAAAAAGACATGCACGTGTTAGCCCAACCATCAAGGCACACTTTCTAACACATAAACATGAAAAAAAAATGAATAATATACGGCAATTCCTTACTACGTAGTAATTTTTACAAATATTGAAAAAAAACAGAAATTGGTAACCGCAGTTAAATACCCAATATACCAATAACTACGTCGTATCTGACAAAAACAAAGTCATGCATGGGTAGCCAGATCATCTAGACACACTTTCCAACACTAAACAAGCAAAAGTTTTACGACACTATTTGGCAATATCTTACGGAAAAATGACTTGGCAAAAAAATGAAAAAAAATGAAAAAGGGGCACTCGCGGTAAAATGGTCCTCGTGGTGATGAACGACATTTTAACTAAAAAAAAAAACATGCACATGGTAGCCAAACAATCCACCAAGACTTTCCACAACTGATAACCTATACAAGTTGCACCATTCTACGACAATTTCATAATACGTAATAACTTTGATAATTATGCAAACTACCTCAGAAGGGTAAACTCGGACGCGAACGACCCCGACGCGTCTCAGAAATCGGGGAAGGAGTACAGCTACAGCAATGCACATCTGGACACTACTAGAGCGTGTAGGGGAGACACCTCCTGCAGGTCGATCACCCACAAATTCAGTCACAGGGGTGAGTCACGTGAGAAAAACCTGTTTTTTTTTTGACGCTCGGGGTCGCAAACGACCCACCGTACCTATCCAGGGTTAAACCTCTCTATTCTGTACATGGTTACACAATGGAAATGGTTTTACCTGCAGATAGTGGAGGCCAGCTTTACCGAGTACCGTATGTGCTGTTCCCCCACAAGAGAGGATAAGATAAAAGAAAGAAAGAGCCAGTCGTTCATTGTCATTCATTCCAGACTTAACCATGATTAAACTCTGCCCTCCACCATCTGCTACTTGTCCAATAAGGGGCCTGAGGTTTTTAAACCATTTATTGTGTAGCCACTACAGGGTCAATGAAGAACGTCTCCATTTTACTGTGGGTCACATCTTGCAGGAAGCAGGCAGTGAAGGTCATTTGACACTTCCACTCGCCGGCTGACAAGGCCTGCATCACAGAATATTTTTTATAAATGCTAGGGGCGTACTCCTGCCCTTGACGTTATGAGCTCTAGGTTTCCTCTATGAAGAGAATGATCAGGATTCAATGCTCTGTCTATGATCTTACGAATCCAAGTTGAAAAATTGTTCTTGGTGATCCTCCTCTTGATCTTCATTGAGCTGACAAAGAGTGACGACACTTGGGAGCGAGCTCCTGTAGTTCTCTTGAGGTAGCACCTCAAGTTCCTCCCTGGCATAGTAGCCGTTGATCTGGATCGTTGGTAACACTACTAAGGACTCCCAATCCAAAGGGGTTGAATCTAGGATCCAAACTGCCAGGAATGAAGTCGAGTATTACCTCGTCTATCATCGTGAATGAAAGACGTTGACAGAGGCCCAAGGGACTCGCCGACTTTCTTGGCCGAAGCCAACACGGGCGGGAGACCTGTCATTGAGGTCAGGTACAGATCTGCTGCTTGGGGTCCTGGGTCGTAAGGGGCACCCTTCGGGGACCGTAGGACCCGAACCATGCTCCTTGGGGAAGGTCTCCCTTCCAACTGAGGGCAGGAAGGCTCAAAACTCCATATGAAGAGAGGCGATGCTGATGCAGAGGAAAGGTTAATTCCTTTTGGTTTGAAGCCAAGGCTTAAGGAAGAGCGGTGACCTTCCATCGCCGAGACCGAAGAAGCTTTTCCACCTGAAGGTAAACAAAGAACTCCACTATTGCTGTAGTAGTGGCATCATGGGGAGATACAGTACCGCTTCCATGACACCAACTACAGAAAACAGTCCACTTGGCCTGGTAGACTGAAGCTGCAGATCTATGCAGGTATCCAGATAACCTCTTCCCAACTTGTTCCAGAAAGGCCTCTCAGAGAGGAGGTGCTGGATAGTCTCCAGGCATGAAGTCGCAGCAAAGCTACAGCTTTGTCAAAGATGTTCACATGTGACTGTTGACCTGTTAATACGTTCACCACAATCTACTCGGTACCCCCCTTCAACAGGATATTATGTTCATGACTTTAAATGCGTGCTTCAAGTCGACAGTCCCGTAATAATGGGATGACAGTGACCTGTGAAGAGGAACTCTGCCCTTCCTCGGAGAGAGGACCGATGACTTGGAGGACGATGACCTACCTTTCCTCTCCTACTCCTTCCCACTGTAATCACCAACCAGCAGGAGAAGGTCTGGAGGCAGCCAAAGGTCGGGAACCAGATGTACGGAACAGGACGTCGTCAGTGCGATGGTCAGGAA
This sequence comes from Palaemon carinicauda, assembly GCF_036898095.1. Classification (NCBI taxonomy): domain Eukaryota; kingdom Metazoa; phylum Arthropoda; class Malacostraca; order Decapoda; family Palaemonidae; genus Palaemon; species Palaemon carinicauda. The sequence goes on from NC_090752.1 coordinate 44,920,204, forward strand.
CAGCAACTCCTCCAAGAACAGAAACATCTGACTTAGCACTCCTTATGTTGGCTCACTTATCCCTTAGCCGAACGAAGAAGTACGACGTCGCTAACGGTGAGGAAAAAACAAAAAAAGAATGAAAAAACCCCCTCGGAAGAACAACCTAACCCGTGGATGGAAAAAGCATCTCCCGAGAGACACAAGAACATGCTAAAGACTATGCACTCCCTCCGCCAGCTACGATCATCGAACGAAGGAGAGCGACGTTGTTAGTGCTGTAGAAAGTTAGATTAAAACAATTTTATTCAAAATTAATTAGCTGAAGAAAAACCACTCTGGAGAACAGCCTAACCCGTGAACAGAAAAGGTGTTTCTCTAGAGGTACAGGAACATAATTAAGACTATACAATCCCCCCAGCCCCGCCTGCCCTTGCAGAACGAAGGAGTGTGATGTCGTAAGTGTTATAGAAAAGTTAGAATAAAACTATTTTATTCAGAAATTAATTAGCTGAAGAAAAACCATTCGGGAGAACAACCTAACCTGCGGAAGGGACAGGCACAGGAACCTGCCTCTGCCAGTCTCCCCTCCAGTCAGCATAAAACGAGAAAGAGTGGCGTTGTAGGCCTTATTGCCTTATTTTTTGTTTGGGTTCCCCCAGGTCCCTCAGTGTGAGGCACCTCGTATATCCACCAGAGAGTTGCTAATGCATCTTCCGGTGTATTTTGCATCTTCCAGTCTTGGATGGTCTGGGATGCATCTTAGGTATTTATCGAGCTTATTCTTAAACACATCTACGCTCACTCCTGATATGTTTCTTAAATGAGCTGGCAGCACATTAAATAGTCGCTGCATCATCGATGCTGATGCGTAGTAGATTAATGTCCTGTGCGCCTTCCTTAGTTTTCCTGGTATATTTTTTGGCACTATTAATCTACCTCGGCTTGCTCTTTCTGATATTTTTAGCTCCATGATGTTTTCAGTAATTCCTTCTATTTGCTTCCATGCTTGTATTATCATGTAGCGTTCTCTACTCATTTCTAGACTGTATAGTTTTAAAATTTGCAGTCTTTCCCAGTAGTCAAGGTCCTTAACTTCTTCTATTCTAGCAGTATAGGACCTTTGTACACTCTCTATTTGTGTAATATCCTTTTGGTAGTGTGGGTACCATTTCACATTGCAGTATTCAAGTGTACTACGTACATAAGTTTTGTAAAGCATAATCATGTGTTCAGCTTTTCTTGTTTTAAAGTGTCTGAATAACATTCCCATTTTTGCTTTACATTTAGCCAACAGTGTTGCTATTTGGTCGTTGCATAACATATTCCTATTTAACATTACACCAAGGTCTTAAATTGCTTCCTTGTTTGTGATTGTCTCGTTATTAGGTCCCTTGTATGCATATAACATTCCTTCTCTGTTTCCATAATTCATTGATTCAAATTTATCGGAGTTAAATACCATCCTATTTATCTCCGCCCATTCATATATTTTGTTTAGATCTCTTTGTAGTGAGTTCCTATCTTCATCACAAGTAATTTCTCTACTTATTCTTGTGTCATCGGCGAAACTTCTCACTACAGAGTTTTCAACATCACAGTCTATGTCTGAGATCATAATAATAAACAGCAGTGCAGCTAAAACTGTATCTTGTGGCACGCCAGATATTACCTGAGCTTCATCCGATTTCTCGTCATTTGCAACCACTATCTGTTTTCTGTTTTGCAGGAATTCTTTCACCCATTTTCCTATCTTTCCCACAATATTATGCTTTCTCATTTTTTTCTCTAATATATTGTGGTCTACCTTGTCAAACGCTTTTGCAAAATCTAGATGGATCACATGTGTCTTTTTCACTTATATTTTTGTATATGTTTTCACAGTTTGCTATCAGTTGGGTTTGTGTACTTTTTCCGGGCACAAAACCGTGTTAACCTATATTAAACAAATTATTTTTAACCAAATGATCCATTATTTTCTTTTTTATTACCCTCTCATACACTTTCATAATATGTGATGTTAGACTAACAGGTCTATAATTGCTTGCCTCTAGTCTTGATCCACTTTTGAAGATAGGGGTTATATAAACTAATTTATGTTTAACATATATCTCACTCATATCTATACTTTGTCTTAGCAGTATTGCAAGCGGCTTCGCGATAGTATTTGCAGTTTTTTTTAACAAAATCGCTGGAACTCCATCTGGTCCGGCTGCTGATCCATTTTTAATTTCATTTATAGCCTTGACAATATCTGCTTCATTAATATCTATGTCCGTTAGATATTCAATATTTTCTTCTCTCATTTGTTTCATTATTCTCATTCGCAATTCTTGGCGTGAACTCACTCTTATAATTTTCTGCTAATATGTTGCATATTTCCTTTTTTTCATTCGTTAGCCGTCCTTCAATTCTTAGAGGGCCTATTTCTAATCTCCCTTTATTCATCTTTTTTGCATAGGAGTAAAGTACTTTGGGATTTTTTTTTTATATTTTGAAGTGTCCTTTCTTCTAAGTCCCTTTTTTCATTTTCTTTTAACTGCATAATCTTTTGTTCTGCATTTTCTATCTTACATTTTATTTCCATCATTTTCCACACATTTTTTTCTTTTGTAAGATTTTTCTTCCACTTTCTAATTTTCTGAAATAAGATCCTTCATTCTCTTGGTATGCATGTCTTTTGTTTATTGTTTTTTTTCGGTACATATTTTTCAACAATTTTCTCCAGTATTTTGTACAGTATGTCCGTATTTACCTGTATATTATCACTTACAAACACATTTTTCCATTCTTTACTCAGTTCTTCATTTATTTCTGACCATTTTATATTCTTACTATAAAAATTATATTTTCCATATCCTTCTCAATGTTTTGTGCTTTGATTAATTCTGTGATCACTTGCTTTGGAATGGACAATTAATTCTATGACATTATGGTCTGAAATTCCCGTGTTATACACTATTATTGCTTTAACATAATTCACCTCATTCACAAATACTAGATCTAGGACATTTTCCTTTCTTGTTGGAATGTGGTTTATTTGTTGCATATTATGTTCTAATAGCATATCTTGAAGCTTTTCAAATTGCCTCTTATCTTCTGCGCTACTATTACTCTCTTTTTTATATGTATACATACAACCACTTTCTTCTATCCGTTCTTTCCAATCCAAGAAAGGAAAGTTAAAATCTCCGGATAGGAGTATATTCGTCTTTATGGTTTCTACATATATCATCTATTTTTTTCTATTATTATGTCAAACTCCTTCGTATTTGGGGGTCTGTAAACTACAATATTCACTAGTTTTTCAGATTCAAATTCTACCGCAATCAATTCACATTCTGTGTTGCTGTATTTTTCACACTTTTCCTTGATTTATGTCTCTTCCATATATTGCAATTCCCCCTTGATTCCTATTTGTTCTGTCAGATCTATAAGTTTGGAAACCCTTTATCTGGTCATCACTGCCAGTCTCTTGGGAATACCATGTTTCACTTATATTTAATATATCTATTTTTTCAATTTGGGTTAGATCTTCTAAGAACTCTATTTTCCTTTTAGAGTTACTCGTGACTAAACCCTGTGCATTCATCACTATTATGGTTTGTGTTTCATCCCCATTATTTAATATTGGTAATAATATGGATTCTCCCATGCTTCCTTCCTGTTCTGATATGATGTTCTTTTCTTCATTTCCCGGAATTCTGCCATTAAAAAATCCAACTTTTCTATTATATTTGTTCTTTCGCCTTCATATTTATTTTTGTGTGTATACCTGCAATTATCCCCATATCTGCACCAACCCCTGGCATTATAGATGCATTCTTTGTAGTTGGGCTCTATATGTGCATATTTGAGTTGAAAGGCCTCATATCTTGGGGTTTTTGGTGCATAGCGCGGTATATACGTGGCCTTCTTTTTTGTTTCATTTTTGCTTTCATTTTTCTTTTCAGTTTGCTGAGTTTTCTTACTCTCATTCATAGTTGCAGGATGCATATATCGACATTTTTTTTTGAAACTGCATCCTTTTCCTTCTTTTAGGTTTTTGCATATTTTTGGATGGAGATCTCTGCATTCGTCTCCATATCCATCTAAATATGCACATTTACCATATATTTCATAATTATGGCATATCTTTGGATGCTTGTAGTAGCATCTTTCGCCAAATCTGCAATTCCCTCTTTTCAGCATATTGCAGACTATATCTTTCTTTTCTTTTTTTTTCTTGTTCTTGCTCTTCCCTAAAAGTATGTAGATCCGGGTAGTCTCTCTTGGGTCTTTTATTTGTTTCCATCTGATAATTTATTTCTTCATAAGTATGTTGTTGGATGGCATCATAAGTTATGGCATCATAAGTTATATCAATGATTTCCTCTGCATCCTTACACATTCATCATCATCATCATCATCATCACTACTACTACTACTACTACTACTACTACTACTACTACTACTACTACTACTACTACTACTACTACTACTACTTCTTCTTCTTCTTCTATTTGCAGATTTAGTCTCGACTTAATTATATTTTCTATCCAGACTAAGCATGTTGAGCAGAATACCTTTGTGTGTCTATTTTTTGTTGGAACATGGCAGGCATCACATTTTCTAATGAGTTGTTGAGGATTATTAATGGAATACCATATCTTACATGTATTACACCATTTTGGCATTCTTTTTCCCAATGCATCAATCACCATATTCACCATATTAGACTTGTTATTGTTCTTTGATGGAATGTGTTGATTGATGTAGACTTTCTTTATAAGTCTTTTTATCACTTGGATCTTCTTTGGAATTTCTTCTATTATTTTGCTGATGTTTTCCGCAGATTTGTCCCAGTTTATTGGATCATATTGTTTCAATATGTCTGCGAATATTTTTCCGTCACACTGGTTGGAGTTACTAGTGACCTCTGTTATCAGACGGTCGAGCTCCTGTTTCGCCAACTCATGGAATTTGCTTTTGCTGACTCCAGCGATGTCTCTCCACGAGTTGCCTGTCTTATACAGTGCCATCTTGATCAGATTTTTATTAATTCACAAGATAACTATCCTATGCCGACGTTTTATCCCACTTTTCTGCCCTCAAACTAATCACCGACTATTCACGAAAACTTGTAGCTATATTTCACTCTATAGCCTTTTGTTATCCGCGTTAAATCAGGATATTTTTAGGGACGCACAAGTGTATTCACTCACCGGCACACAGATACAACTCAGAGAAAGACAGAAGTCAAGCTCTGGGTAGGCCACTCCCTTCTGATGAACTCAGGGAGCAAGCAACATCAACCTCCTAACAGAGAAGGAGAATCCACAAGAGGATGACTCCCCTGCGGAGGAGGCCGGGCACTGCACTCGGAGAAGCGGGGAGGCCACCAGCCTACTGGTTATCTGGTGTCAAAGGGGAAGAGACCGTAAGAGAAGGTTTCTCTACCCTCGAGAATGTCATACTATGCTGACACCTACACAGCACTGTAATGATAAAGGAATGTTTATATATACATCTATATATATGAAAACATTACATATATGTTTAAATATATATACAAAACACAAGTAAAACAAAAGTAAAAAAAAATGTTGGGCGGAGAGACGAACGTTTACTCACACTGAGCCAAAAGTATAAAATGACAAGACAACGCAGGTGTGTGTGCGAGAGGGGTAGCCAACAAATCCCTCCTACGCCCCCGGTAATTAGTGGTAGGAATTAAACTTCGCTAAAAATCTGATAGCTAGTCTTCCAGCTTCACCGAAAGTATGATCCCTATAAAAAGCGAGGGTTTATATTTAGTGTCGGAACAACTGTACTGTAGTTCATGGCAACACCACAAGCCAATTTTTCCTCTATCCCAATCACATGTCTTCACCATTTAAGACTTTGAAATCTAAATACTGGTCCTTGGAAAGCATGAACTCTATTCTTTTCAATTAATTTTATCAGATATTATTATCCTTCATTAATAAGAGACTTATTTTGTCCTCTTAATTCAAATTACTAGACAATAAACCAAGTCTAGAAAAAATTTGCAGTTTGAATGAACAATTAAATTCTGAACACACATGAAGTACTGTAACAGTCACTTACCCTTTGGTAATTCTGTTCCTTAGCTATTTGGTCAACCTGATCCAACAACTGACGAACGCGCAACTGTAGTTCACTCAACTTTTCCTTCTGGGCAACATTAGCGTAGTCAATGGCATGCTCTCCAACTTGTATGTCAAAGTGAACTCTCTGAAAAGAGAACATTTTCCAAATCAAATGATTTTCTAAAAAGGATTTCTCTCTAAAAGTATGACAACTGAAAACAAATTGCAAAATGAAAATCTCACATGATATTACAGTATTTTTAGACGAGGTAATGCCTCATAAAAATGACAAATTCGGAGGTAATTTGTATTTTTCCTAACGATAAAAACCTTTCGCTATTTATCAGGGGGTATTACTTTCGGCAAAGATAAAAGGACGAGCCATTAAAATTTAGCGAGGGTTAACTACCTATCCCGCTAGTTAGCGGGGGTAGCTCGTTACCCCTTCCACTCACACACCTATGACTGAGCTCCCTTTGCTTGTAGGTAGGACTTCAAGGGGGACAGGGTCCGTGGGTAAGCTTGTATAAATAGCTAAAGGTTTGTAACATTAGGAAAAATACAAATTACCTCCGAATTTGTCATTTGTTCAGTAACTGGAATACAAACCTACAATATTTATATGGGGTGACTCACCCATTAGGAGGGTGGACGTCCCTGCCAACGTGACTTTTGGCGTTACCCGGGGCTCCTTTTCTTGAGTAGGTTAGTACCAAAAATAAAGAGTCCTTAACACCTCGCTAAACCTTGCAACGCAAGGTCTGCAACCTACGCAAGCTGTGTGTCAAGATATTAACAGTGTGACTGTCAAGGTAAAAGTTATTCTGAGTCCCTGCAGGAACAAAACTGTTGAACCAAGACTTTCCCAATACCACCTCGCCAGGGTATGAGGATGCAACAGTACTGACACAATACTACGTACACAAGGGAGTACGGGTTACCGCACTGGTTGGGGTCAGCTTGTGCAGAGAACCCAGGCTGCTGCTTTCCCCATGAGAGAGGAGGATGAAGAAAAGAAAAAGAGCCAGTCATTCCTTTTCATTCACGCAGACTAAAGCCAGGTAACAGTGCCCTCAACCTTCTGCTACTTGTCCAATAAGGAGCTTGATATATCCAACCAGCCATTGTGCAGCCACCACAGGACCGATAGAAATCGTATCGAGTTCCTGTGGGTCACATCTTGCAGGTAATGGACTGTGAAAGTCGCCTGGTGCATTCACACCATTGCTTGTAGAACCTGCATCACAGGGTAATCTGCTTTGAAGGCCAGGGGCGTAGCTATGCCCCTGACATCGTGGGTCGACATGTTAGAGGAGGGTCTCGATTCAGAGTGTAATTGAAAACACTGTGAATCCAGCAGAGATGGTGGTTTATGTGATCCTCCTCTTGTCTCTCCCGGTGCTGATGACAACCGAAGGCACCCGGGGTGGGGTGTTGCTGTTCTCCTGTGGTAGAGCCTCAAACCTCTCCCTGGGCACAGTAACAGATGATCTGGATCGTCAGTTACAGAGCGGCGACTCGTCCAGAATGGATCGAATCTAGAATCTGTCACCTATGGAGACTGTGTATTGGCAACAAACTCAGGGACGAAGCTGACCCATTTGGCCGCAGTCAAAGCGAGTAGGAATACTGTCTTCTAAGCCAGGCAGAGATCTGTTGCCTGGTGTAGTGGTTCGTAGGGCGGTCTCCTTAGAGACCAGAGAACTCGAACCATGTTCCGAGGGGGAGATCTCAATTTTGACTGAGGGAAGGCAAGTTCGTATGAGTAAGAAATGATCTAGCGATGAGATGTCACTTCCTTTCAGTTTTGAAGACGAGGCTCAAGGCTGAGCGATCATCTTTCACTGCCCATAATGAAAGGAGTATTTCCTCCTGCAAATACTCGAGAATTCCCCTAGTGCTGGAAATGGCATTGAGTGGAGAGATACGCTTTTCCATGACACCAACCACAGAAGACATTCTACTTTGCCTGGTAGACTGTTGCTAACAATTTCCGCAGATATCCAGACATCCTCTTCGCAACTTATTACAAAAATCCTCTGAGTGAGGCGGTGCTGGGTAGTCTCTAGATGTGCAGTCATAGCAAAGCTACAGCTTACAGTAGATGTTAAAGATGTCCGAGTAGATCGTGATGTGGAGGGAGTCCTCTTGGAGGCTTCGTCAAGAGCTGTGGAAGGTCCAGGAACCATTCTGCATGATGCCATAGCGGAGCTATGAGGGTCCTTGAGAGACTGACTGATGTTCTGGCCTTGTTGAATACCCTTCTCATCAACAGAACGGGGAAAAGGCATAAACATCGTTGTTGTCCCCACCATTGTTGGCATGCATCTTGTCAAAGCGCCTTAGGGTCTGGACTGGGAAGCAGCAGGAGCCTGAAGTTTAGGGGCGTTGCATACAGATCCACAGTTGGAGAACCCCACAAAGTCAGGAATTTGTGGGCTACAAGGCAATCCAAAGACCATTCAGTATATATTATCTGAGATGCTCTGCTCAGACTGTTGGTGAGTGCATTCCTCTAAGCCTGGAATGAAGCGGGCTAATAGCAGTACCGAGAAGATTTCGGCCCATCTCAGTATTACAACAGTATCTCAGTATTACAACAGTACGATGAGATAGAAGCTGTGAGCAAGTTCCTCCTCGTTTGTTGATGTGGTGTTGTTGCTTGTCACCACCAATGAGTGTCCCACATGAACTGATGAGACTGTTGAAGGACCAGAAAGACACCCTTCATCTCTAAAAGATCATGTGAAGGTACTTTTTGGACTCTAGCCAGAGGTCTGAGGTTGTGTGGTGCAGCACTTTGGTTAACCACCCTTCTTTTGATATGACTAATCATCGCATCAAGATTGGGGGAAGGACGAGAAGATCTACACCTCTCCGCAAATTCTCGTCTGCCACCCACCACTTGAGGTCCATCCATTCCTCTGGTCCCATAGGGATCAGTATGTCCGGGGAATCAAAGACCTGATTCCAATTGGACTCAAGCCGCCATTAGAGAGATCAAATCCTGAGGCAGCCGTTGGAAACTAGCAGGGCCAGAGATGATAGGGGTCCGAGGAGACCTAACCACTTCTGGGCTGGGAGCTCTTCTCGTCTCGAGAAAAGGTCTTGCGACCTTTCTCAGCCTTGTTATCCTGATTTTTGATGGGAAGTTTTTGTGGCGATTGGTGTCTAAAATGATTCCCAGATATACCAGTCTTCTGAGTGGGAAGCAGGGAAGACTTCTCGAGGTTTACCATGATCCCCAGATCTTGGCAAAAATGGAGTTTTTATGATAAAACAAAGTTTTATGAATACTTACCTGGCAGTTATATATATATAGCTTCGAATATATATATAACTGCCAGGTAAGTACTATTCATAAAAATGGAGTTTTTATGATAAAACAAAGTTTTATGAATACAGTACTTACCTGGCAGTTATATATATATTCGAAGCTATATATATATAACTGCCAGGTAAGTACTATTCATAAAACCTCAGAAGTTTGTTTCGGTGCTCAAGAATAGTTGCCACTGAGTCTGCTAGATTCAGTTAGTCATCCAGAAAACAGAGGGGACCGATGCCGATACTGTGAGCCCAGGATGGTACTACGGCGAACACTCTGGTGAAAACTTGGGGTGCTATGGAAAGACCGAAGCACAGTGCCCTGAACTGGTATTTCTTCTTGTCTTGACTATCTCTGATACTTCCTTGAAGATGGATGGTTTGGGACCTGCAAGTATGCATCCTTTAGGTCCAGCGTGCACAAGAAGACCTGTGGTCTTACTGCTTGTCCAGCCTTCTCCAACATGATGTGGACATTAGCCCAAAGTGCCAGCTCCTTTGCAGATCCTTTCGCATAGGAGTTTGTCGATGCTGGAGTCTTGACTCGTGGAGGGAGAGATGAGTGAGCGGGATGCAATACCCTGTGTAAGGACTCTTCCCTGGGAGAGAACTCAGCTTTGACTTGAAAAAGTGGGTAGGGCAATGCTCAATCTTATCTTGCACCCTGACGAGGGTGATGCTATTCCTTAGAAAAGCATTGTTCTGGCGAACGTTAACACTGGCTATCGTGGCCACAGCTGTTGGAGAATGCTTGCGAGTAATCACCCGTCAACAAGCTACTGATGGGGGCTGTCAATCGCCTGCCGATCATTTTAGCAGATCGGCGTGATGGCGAATGGCGAGCAGCGAGGAGGGTGTTGTTTGCCTTACGATCTACTGGCGAATAACGGGCAGAGGGTAACTAGCGAGTCTGAGAGGCGAACTGCTGGTGAACGGCCAGCTGTCAATGATCGGCAAAATAGCAATCTGTGAGCTGGAGATGGTGACTGACAAGCAGACGAAGGCTGCCTAATCAGTCAGCAAGCGGCCGTTGATCAGTGGGTTGACTCGACAATCGGCAAGCTGGCGATCAAAGAACCAAGGGTGAATGATGAACCGTAGATGAATAGCAAACGGTCACAAGCCGACAGGTTATTAAAGGATGAGGGACCAGGTGGTCGTAACTAGCTGGAGAGTTACGAACTGGAAATCGTTAACGAGCAGGTGATGAGGAGAGTTGGTCTAACGAGGGCCGTAAAGCTGACGAACGACAAGATCGAGGAGAGTCTGAGGTCACATGCAAAAGATGATCAGCGAGATGCCTATTGGTGATCGAAGCTCGATTAGCTAGAGAGCACGAGCAGACAATCTGCGATCGACCGGAAAAATTAGCAATTGGGGCTCGTGCCTTGCGATCGCTGATCGCTGAATGGCGATTCAGCGATTGGTGATCATTGAGCTTGCAACCATTGAGTTGGCAAGGTAGGCTAGCAATTAATGAGCTGACGATCAGAGGGCCAAAAAATAGGCAAGCTAGCAGATGATCAGATAAGCTAAGGAACAGCAGTATGGTTCAATGATTGACTAGTTGGTGATCGGCGAGCCAGGGATTGACAATCAGCGCTCGGAGCTCTGAGAGGAAGTTTGGAGTGCTGACGATCAATAACCGTATGGTTGGAGAAAGGTTCGCCATCGGAGTGTTGAGCTAATAATCAGTGAACAGCGATCAGCATGCTAGTGATCGGCGATCGGCGCATTAGCGATTGACGAGATAGCGATTGGTGAGCTAGCAATAGTTGACTATCGGGGACCGGCAATCGGCGAGCTAGAGATCAGCAAGCTGACGATTAGCTATCGGTGAGCTGGGGATCAGTGATTGGCGAGACTGGAGGCCGATGATCGGAGAAAGACAAGCTAGTGATCAGCAGGCTGACGAATGGCTATCGGCTAGCAATCGGTGGTCAGTGAGCTAGCGATCTTCCAACTGGAAATCAGCGATTGGCGAATTAGCAAACAGTGATTGGCGAGCTATTAATCAGCGATCGGTGAGCTAGCAATCAGTGAGACTGGAGGTCAACAATCAGAAAGATCAATTGGCGATTGGCGATCAGCAATCGGTGATCAGCAAGCTGACGATTAGCCATCGGTGGAAGACGAGCTAGCAATCAGTGATCGGCGGTCGGCAAGCTAACGATCGGCAATCACAGAGCTAGCAATCTGAGAGCTGGCGATCGGAGATTGGCGAGCTAAGGATTGGCGGTCGCTGAGCTAAGGATCAGCGAGACTGGAGCTAACAAAAAGAGAAGCTGCAGTTGGTCGAACAGCTGGTCGGTGCCAAATGATGATCTGGAGACAGGATGAGCCCTAGACATGAGTCTTTTTATAGTTTATATATGACATCAAAGAGGTGGAGCTGGAGGGAGAGTGACTGCTCCCCGCACTCTAGTTTTGGGGTGTTTGAATGTGTGTGGATGTAGTACGATAGAGTAAAAGATGTGAGATTGGAAGTATGTTTAGGAATAGAAGGATGGATATATTGGCCTTGTGTGAGGCAAAGATAAAAGGGAAGGGCGAAGTGTTGTTTGGTGAAATGTCTGGGATTGAAAGGGAAAGAGCAAGAGAGGGTGTGGCTTTATTTCTGAATGAATGGATGACAGGTAAAGTAGTGGAATGGAAGGAGACATCATCTAAGTTAATGTGGGTAAGGGTTAGGTTGGGTAGGGAATGTTGGGCTTTTGTCAGTGCGTATGGGTCATGGGTGCAAAGGCCAGAAGGCAAAAGATGGACCTCGCACAGTTCCAGAGCATGAGACGTCGACGGCTCCAGAGAAGGGTCCTTCTTGGCACCACACTCCTTCGAAGGTTGTCCCGAAATCCCTAAGAATGACCACACCTGCAGCAAATCTGAAAGGGAGAATGGCTTACAACAACCTCCCCAGTACCCCGGGGTTGCCAAAGAGTTAGTCTGTCTGCGCTCCTACTCGATCGTCCCTCGGAAGAGTGCAAGCGAGAAGGAGCTTTAGAAGGAGATTTGGAGGTGCGTGAAGAAGAAAGTGCTTTCCTCGCCCCTGAGGAAGAAAGATGGCACTTCGCGTCTTCTTCCTGCATCGCCCAAATTTCTCCACTGGGAGGCAGGCCACTGATTACAATCTGCGCAGGGCAAACCCTACTCGCCGCGATACATTCTGCACGAAGGAGACAAGGAGTGCGGGTCGGTCTCCAACGAAGACATGAAAGTACCGCATACAGCACCATTGCACTCTGGAGACGTTTGCATGAAGGCAATCGTAGAGAGAACAAGCACAACTGAAAAAGAGAAACCAAAATCAAAAGTCCAATGACAGTCAGGGAGAGAGATAACATGCCCAATCTCTACCAAGCCAAAAGAAAATCTCACTGCCGTGAGAGTATATATAGAGGCAGCTGGGTAACCCCCAGCCATCCCCAGCCTACCGGCTCAAGTGGTGAGGTAGGGTTGCCACATCACAATAAAATTCTAATGGCTACCTTCAAGCTACGTTGAAAGATAATCCACACAAATAACGGAAGGGTTTGTTAGTATGGGAACAAAAGCTAGTTATGAAAACTGTTGACACCTTTTTTATGAAAAAAATCAGACATAATAACTCTGGACTTCCATAAAGATTACCATATAGAAATTGTAAAGAGAAGCTACACTACATTAAAGCCTTTACAAACGTTTTCTTACCAACTGAGAGCCAGAAAACCATTTGGTTGAATTGGAATAAAGACATATGACATGTTCTCCTGGTGTGTGTGACGTAAATGTGAAACGGCCCTCACTGCTGTAAACCTGCAAAGCAAAAGAAGTAGAAATAAGAAAATAAAACTTTGAAAGTTAAAATTCCAGGAATGATATTTAGATATGACTCCAATACAAAATCTTATATCAAAAAAGGTACTCTTCATAAAAGACAAAGTACAGTACATCATAAAATTCTGTACTGTGTGCAATTTCAGAAATTTGTGGATACTTTATTATCACCAATCCCTCTTTTAATACAAAAATATTGTGATAAATCATAGAAACACTTACTCTTGACAATATAGGTTTATCATCTGGATCTCTGACTTCAACATGCATCCCTAATCCAGGGGATGATGGCATGAACCCTCCGGTTCGAGGATCGAACAGCTGAAGTTTGTAATTACCTGTTAAATAAAGTCAAATCTATAATAAACTCATATGGAAATAGGGATAAAATACTGTAAACCAGGAAATATTTGTGGAAAGGGTTTTAACACAAAAATAAAAATTACCCGCAAAAAATAATAGTCGACAGACTAACTACATTATAACCAACACAGACGACAACTTTGTCAAAATAATCTGATTATGCAGGTACACATTTACAAATCATTTTTCCACTACAACATACGCGAGTAAAACAAATTGTAACACCGTATATTACTGTGTACAGGACGACTGCCTGAAAGGGGCAAACCCCAAAATTTCCTTAAGAAAAAGCGTTTTAATGATATACTCCATGCAATGGGCCAACAGCAAATTCAAGGCCAGCCTAGTGTTACTACACTTTTATTATAAATATTTTAACATGCATATTATATTTATTTATAATAACATCCTTAGCTAAAAACTGTTAGTATCAATAGTTATTACTTGCATATGTACATGTGTTCGTTTGTTTGCATTGATTGGCGATGAAACGTAAACAAAACGTTTTCGGCTTAAGGCGGCGATTTTTAGGAAAAACATGACATAAAATTGCTCTTATTTCATATATTTTGAATTTCTAAGGATAAAGTAAGATAATTAACGTCTATATATTAATACGATAGCGTGTGTGTTATCTATTTTGTCATGCTTTAAAGAAAACGGAAATAATTTCATGGTATTATCTTACAAATTCATGCTTTAAAGAAAACTGAAATAATTTCATGGTATACTCTTACAAATTCACATTAGACTTTGATTATTTAACCAAAGCACATCTTATATAGTTTTCCCAATTTTGTCTTTAGCACCTGACTCTCTTTTTTTAAATATTAGACAAAAAATTAAGTTCTATCAATTTCCATAACCTAGATTATAAAATTAATCTTGGGACATTTTATTCAAACGTGTACAGTGTAGGTTAGGATCAAGATACAGTAATTAGTATTGAAAATATCATTTCGTGTAATTTACACGGGTTCCGCTACGTAATAATATTATCATTACATAACCAATACTTGGTAAGATAGCTGTTGCTCCAAAAGTTGACCTATACTGTACAAAGATGTGTAAATGTGTTCATTTGTTCGTCATGATTGGCGATGTAATCTAAACAAAGAATGGTTTTGCTTTTAAGTGGCATGTTTAGCAAAAGCATGATATAAAATACTCTTTTTCAATTTATTTAGGATTTAAAAGTATACATAAAATGCATTTCAACCAAGTTAGATGGAACACAGGATATTGACAGTGCTAGTAGTGCAAACGAAAGCAACAAAGATGATCCCCATGGTGATGCTGTCCTGATTAAATTTTTCAAAGTTTTTAATATTTCAAATGACAATGCTGATTTTAATACTGTAGTTTTTAAATTCCAAATCTATCAGATAAAGTTTTTTTTCTTTTTCAAGGATATTAGCATCATTGTTTTCCTGTATACCACAGTGTAGGTACCGGTAACCTGCTAATTCTGAGGTTTCGGAAAACTACCACCACCGCTATCTCTTGGCAAATGAACATTCCTTGTTGTCCAGAATATATTTATTGCCGACGAAAGTATTGTGATAAAGAAAAAAATAATTTTCATTCTTATTTTACCTAAACACACAACTACAGTGTATGTTTATGGTGAGCATATTATAAGCTGTTAAGCCAATCCTTCCTAACTACTAAGTACAGTAAGTAGAAATATTAATAACCAGTACAAATATATATTCTAAGTTTCGGACAACTAGGCTAGCTTATCAACAAGCTCACACAACATAGCCCGAGCACAGTACTATAAATAAAGATAAAATTACCAGTAAATATTCCTATTTTGCTTAAACATAAAACTACATATCGTAATTAAAATGAGTATATTATATGATTTCAAGTTAATCCTCCTAAACTACTACAGTACTTTAGATGACATTGTTCAGATTATTTGAGGAGGAGGAAGAACACCAGACTTTGCAATTGTCAATAAGGTAGTGATTTGACAGTTACCAATGCCAACAATATTCACCTACTTACAATGTTAGTTCCACGTCCATTAGTGAGGAAACCAGACTAGTTATTTCAATATTCTATATTTTTTTTATAATTTTAACTTTTTTCCATTTGTGGCAAATTGTTTTAAACTATGAAGAAGTAATGGAGGAAAAAAATTTGGCATTTGTAAACAAATACACAAAATGAGCCTCGATGACCGAATCGGTTTGGGCAGCAAGCTTGGATTTCGTGGAAGTCTGTATCGCGGGTTCAACTCCGCACCCGACCAGTCAGAAAGGTGGACACTTTGCTATCCGTGTAGACACCTCAGGATTATGTATGTAATCGACGGATAGGTTTGCGTAAAGCAAATGGGTGTTACAGACTAATACACACACAAATACAGCCATTACAACACCTAAAAACATAACAAACACCTCACACATCTCGAACTGTCGACCTAACCACGTCATGATTCCTCGCTGCTGGGAGGAATAGCGATGGTGGCTGGTACAACACACAAACATACGCTCCAGGGGTCTAGGCGACGCCAGGCAGGGCAGCCGGTCGGGACAACGGTCCACCCAAAAGCCAAAACAAAGTCCTTCAAAAGAAGGCAACCGTGTTACCCCTTACGAATGGAAAAAAGGCACGCTAATAGATAATGATGATGAAACGAATACCCATCCAAAATAAATAACGTCCACATAAAAAAAAAAATGGGGGTGTATGCATGATAGCGGCCATCCGTATGTTAATGACGCCTGTCTAAGAATAAAGTAGTGTAAAGGGGGTCGCAGGGGGCTCAGCCCCCCGTTAAGTAAGTAGGTAAGGACACGGCTTTTAGGTTAGGTTGGGGGGGAATTTTAATTTAGTTGGTTTCCATATTTTACGCTTGCAGGAGGAACTGGCCGCTGATATACAAAGGCTCCTATAGAGGTGTATGTAAAATAACGCCCACCTGTTTGTCTGACGACGGCTATGTCTCATAATTCCTTGATAAGCTAAGAATGTAGCAGTGTAAGGGGGTCGAAAGAGGATGTTAGCCACCCCTATCAGGTAACTAGGTAAGGACATGGCTTGTAAGTTAGGTTAAATATGGGGAAGGTTAGGTGATGTACTTGTGTAGGGGTTTTGCAGAACAATATGCACAGTTTTGTAGGACATCAGCCACGTCTTGTAAACGACTAAAAGATGGGAAGAAAATTCCCATTTTCTATGCACAAGGGACGACTTGGCCGCTGATATACAAGGGCTCTAAAGTTGATCGGAGTAAAAAAATATACCAAAAATTTAAGCCTTTCTCAGTAATCTGCATTCACACCGTTTTACTTTCAATTTGATACTCCTAGAGCCTTTCTCTAAATTGGCAGAATTAATTGACACGTCAATCATAGAGGCCAGTGTCGATAAACCGGGGAATTCAACATCCTCATCTCCACCCAAGACAAGAAGCATGAAAAAAAAATTCCGGCTCAGCTAGAAAAAGTCACCAGAGTCTAGCAAAGTGAAAAAAAATAAGCTTCATAAAATAGTATAGAACCTTTCTCTGACAGCAGAGTTACAATAGGCTATTCTTTAACGTTTTTTTATAATTGAAACTACACAAATCTAAACTTTCTCTTACCTGTCACTAAGGTATCATCGGGGATCTCCTCAATAAAACATTTTCTCTCCGTTTCTCCAATATGAAAATAAAGGCCGTTGGCACATGTGCATAATACCGCTATTGTTATGCCCAAAATGAGAATCTTATTTGCCAACATATTTTGATTTAGAGTTTTCCGTACGTCAACCTTTCAGACTGTCAAGTTTACGAACCACAGTGCAGAGAGTTGGTCACAAATTATGTAGACTAATTATTATAATACACAAAAAAATTATCTAAAATGTAATAATTTTTATAAGAAAATATTTATATAAAATTATTTATAGTTCGATTACACTATATCTCAGAGAAAGTTATTTATATTATATGTATTTAAGCACTAAACGAAAGATCTTCGGTATCACTGCAGCCTAATATCAGTACAGTAACAGCGAGTGACGTGGCCTGTGAGATGTGGTGTTGGACTCCAAGATTTTGTAAACAAATCTCTTATAAGGAGTTCAAAGGGAATTATTGTAAATTCAAATCCTTTATTCGAGAGAACACTAGTCCTCGTACATGGACATATGCAGTATATGTCAACAAAACAGCATTTTACAATGTCGAAGTGGTGATGTAAAAGTATATCTGAAAGTAACTGAAACATCACAGCTGCACCATATGTCTTTTGTGACCATCTACAGTTCTGTCTCTGAAGATTACTTTTTTCATCAATTCAATACAAATGCTACATTAAACATTCATATAGTAACTGCAGCGAAATTTTGTTGTACGGTTAAAAATTTACCTACCGGCATACTACTCGAAGTTTGGCATAGCCCATATATAAATAATTGTCTAAACGGTTTGGGTCTATAACAGAAATTTATATGGAATAACACAAACGTACATAGTTGGAAGAGGATTAGAAGTCAAAGCTGGAAAATTAGCCAAAAATATGGGGAAAATAAATAAATAGATAACTCAATTTTACTAACTGTTACCAAATACAAATACCAGCTGTAACTACAGTATATTAGCTACTTCCCGAAGAGGTAAATACATAATAAACTAAAACATTAATCATTTCAACGTTTTGGTTTCCCAAATTTCATTTCTATGTATGTCACTCTATGGACATGTCATAGTATGACAATGAAACAATCCCCAATAGATTTAGTAGATCTGAGAACAAAGCCCTCAGAAGGAATATTGGGAGTTAAATGGCAGGACAGGATTAGACATCAAACTATAAGAGAGATTATTCGAGTGCCATGTGTGGATGAGAGATGAGGGGTATATGGAGATGGTTTGGACATTCTCTTCGCATTCCCCAAGAGAGATTAGTTCACCAAACGTTCAGCTTGGCTCCACAAGGCACCGAAAGAGTTGGAAGACCCAGGCCTACATGACTGAGGGCTATGAAGCGCTTAGTAGATGATGAATGGAGAAGTATTAAGTTAAAATCTGAAGATATAGACGACTTGTGAAATCTAACCGAGGGCCTTTCCGTCAATAGGCGTAGTAGGAGATGTTGATATAGGTTATCCAATATATATGACTATTTTGTGTTATTCCTGGGAGTATTAAGACGGCTCTTCCCCTAGATATGTTGATTAGTCTTTCTTTTGGAATATATTTTACCTCCAATTACGTCAGTTTTGAAATTATTTTATTGGGAAGTAATTTACAAGATATCTTTATCAATAATTGTCCGATAGGCACCGTCGCACTCTTACTTTAGCTACTTAATTGTAGGCCTATTACGGTAAATGATCGTTTGTTATATATAACCTTAAAATATTTCTTAAAATTTGAATTTTTGCGTTGCATGTGTTTATTACGCTTGCGGTCAGAATTATATTAAGAATTTCTAAATACTTTGACTAAATACATTGAGCCACCCATAATAAAATTCCATTGAAGGAGAAGTAAATCGCTTGTATTTTGTGTAAGAATTAGCATATATGAGTCATGCATAAAGTTGAAGGTTGCTGAAACATTAGTGGTCACCCGATTACAACACAATAGTTGCATGCACTGGGCGTATATAAATGAGAAACGCGAATGGTATTACTAATCATCTAGTACACTAACGTGGGCATTATTAAAAGCTTTTTGTAGCGTTCTTGACTGCTCCTACTTTTTAGTCTTCACTTTACTTTCGTCTTGCTGCCCAACCAATTTTAATTTTCATATCGGAGTAAGCTATAGATGTGAGATCTTCACCCAATTACACCTTAGCACTGACTGGTCTCCTTGACACCAGCGCAGGGCCACATGACCCAAAATCCTTGAATCCTCATCATTCCCCCCCCCCCCTTTGTTAATACTTAGTTATAATGTACTGGGGTTCAAACCAAATGTTAACAGTTTTATCAAGGAAAACCCATTACCTTTTATTGTTTCTCATTATGCCCATAGAAATATTTTACTCCAATCGGATTAAAACGACATACATGATTGTATCACTCGCTGAGAGCCTTTTGATAAAAGTAGTGGGCTCCCTTAGTGCAAAATTTAGGGGGAACCATTAGGCTACAAGTCGGACAAAATTACCAAACTTTCAGAGATGATAAATGAATTATATGAGATTAATATTCTTAATGGCTCCGACTTAGATATCCTTTATTATGACATTTATGGCCATATTGCAAAATGGTCACCTTTAGAATAAAGTATGCGTAATTTTTTTTTAAACAATTTTGTTTGCGAATTGCAATTCAAGGTGGTATTAATAGAATTTACAGGCAAATTTCCTTATCAACTTATAGACAATTTGTATTATTTGTCAAATGAAAACGGCTGAAGGCGAAAGACAAAAAGAAAAACGAGCGATTTTCAGCTAAAGATTTTTTTTTTTAATGTTAAAGCATTTCTGATTTTTGGAGCTATGCTGTGCGAAACTTTATTTGAGGTAAACTATACAACAGCCACATTTGTAGATAACAATGCTTTATGTGACAAAAGGTGTCACCAACAAGTCAGCAATGATAAAGTTTAACGCAAAGGAACGTAGGACAGAGTTAAGAGGAGAATGCAGTCAAAGGAGACAATCAAAGAGGCAGACACAAAACTTATTCTCACAAAGTAGTAGCTTGATTATCTGTTCAACAAGCACAGCAACATTTTTTTTAGATATCCCAAACAGTGTGCTAAAAAATCACTAAGATTAATGGCAACCACTAAGGAAGACTGATATTCTTCCCCGTATTTCAACAGGTGATTTAATGGCTTTGGAGGCCAAATATCATTTCATTGACGAAATATAGAAACAGATAACGATCATATTATAGACAAAACACTCATGGATATACTGTTAACAACAACATGGCAAGGGCCAGAGACTTGGTTGGAACTGTAAATAAAATAGAAAGTGAAATAGGAA
>NC_090752.1:44943224-44960724 GCF_036898095.1 Palaemon carinicauda
TACATCCCCTTCATTGGTGGTGTGATTTTCAGTAACATTTTCCACACACTTTAACATCAATCAAGAACTCCATACCTTTAAAAGTGGTAGCGGGTCATCACACGGTACATATCACGTATGTTATAAGTGACCCATCGAACATAACTTTA
This sequence comes from Palaemon carinicauda, assembly GCF_036898095.1. NCBI lineage: Eukaryota > Metazoa > Arthropoda > Malacostraca > Decapoda > Palaemonidae > Palaemon > Palaemon carinicauda. The sequence continues at coordinate 44,943,374 of NC_090752.1, forward strand.
TCACCATTATCATGAATAGCCTTCTGAACTTCAGGATCATGTTTCAGCAAGTAGGCTACTGATGTGGGTAGTCCCACCTGCAGCACTTTTCTTGAATACCAAACTTGTCTCCTGTTCTACATATTGAGTCTGGTCCAGGCAACGATTATTATTATTATTATTATTATTATTATTATTATTATTATTATTATTATTATTATTATTATTATTATTATTATTATTATTATTATTATTATTATTATTATTATTATTATTACTAGCCAAACTACAACCCTAGTTGGAAAAGCAAGATGCTATAAGCCCAAGGGCTCCAATAGGGAAAAGTAGCCCAGGTAGGAAAGGAAATAAGGAAATAAATAAATGATAAGAACAAATTAACAATAAATCATTCTAAAAACAGTAACAACGTCAAAATAGATATGCCATACATAAACTATTAAGAACTTCAAAAACTGATATGTCATATATAAACTATAAAAAGACTCATGAGAATCAGCAGCTGAAGACCAGACAGGAGAACAATACTCAAAACAAGGTAGAATAGACTGATCACCAAAAATCTTAAAAGACTTTCCCAATGAGTCATTTTTTGTGCAATTGAAGAAGACACAGACCTAATGAGTTTCTCAAAAGTAAATTTGCTGTCGAGAATCACTCCTAAAATTTTAAGTCATACAAATTTAAAGAAACACAATCAATACTGAGATCCGGATGTTAAGGAGTCACCGTCCTTGACCTACTTACAATCATACTTTGAGTTTTGTTAGGATTCATCTTCATACCCCATAATTTGCACCATGCACTAATTTTAGCTGAATCTCTATTAAGGGATTCACCAACCCCAGGTCTACATTCAGAGGATGGAATTGATGCAAAGAGAGTAGCATCATCTGCATATGCAACAAGCTTATTTTCTACGCCAAACCTCATGTCATGTGTATATAGTATGAAAAGTAATGGGCCAAGAACAGTACCATGTGGAACACCGGATAACACATTCCTATACTCACTATGGTGCCCATCAACAACAACTCTTTGAGATCTATTACTTAAAAAATCAATAATAATGCTAAGAAACGACCCACCCACTCCCAACTGTATGAGTTTAAAAACAGGGGCCTCATGATTAACGTAGTTAAAGGCAGCACTAAAATCAAGGCCAATCATACGAACTTCCTGACCACAATCAAAGGATTTCTGTACAGCATTGGATATTATAAGAAGGGCATCACATGCTCCAAGGCCTTTACGAAAAGCAAATTGCAAACTAGGGAATAGATGATTACCTTCAGCAAACATATTAAGACGTTTTGCCAGATGACGTTCAAAAACTTTAAATAATATGGGATTTATGGAAATTGGGCCATAATCAGTGGGACTTGAGCTCCCACAAACACATTTATATGGAGGAGTAACATTACCAATTCTCCAACATGTGCTAAAAGCTCCTCTTCTTGCTAACTTGCGCAAAATAACAAATAACTTTGGAAATAAGAAATCTGCTCTTTATAAAAAACAAGGGAAAATTAGCATTTGGGTCTACACCTCCATAAGCATCAAGGTCCATCAACAGAGCTTTAATTTCCCGAGATCGGAAAGCTAAACTATTTAGTTTAGCCTCAGGAAAACAGGAATGAGGAAGTTCAAGTTTTTCATTACTCTGTTTACTGTCAAAAACATCAGCCAAAAGGGTTGCCTTTTCCTTTGGACAGTGAGTGACTGAGCCATCTTTAAGTAAAGGAAGAATTTTTGCATCAAGACCTTTAAATCAAATAATCTAGTACTTCATCTTCACCATTTTATATATTGGATATCCTTATTTTAGGTTTTAATTTTCAAATTTTCCTCGTTTTGATGTCGGCACCATAGTCTTAATCTTATTTACAGCTTCATCTATGATCTTTTCATCAGTAAAGTTTCCAACATTTACATTTGAATTTGCCTTCGTAGTATGAATTGATATATCCTTAAATATATTTTCAACTTAGTTTTTCTGTCAATGATTGTAGTTGATGCTTTTGTTGATTTAATTACTAGTAAGGGTTTCCTTAACTGTCAGCGTGTTTCATTTTCCTCTTTTGTGGCTATCATTGTTTGATAGCATATTCTTCGATTGCTTATTATATCAGAACAAGACATTTTGATACATGGTATAAACATTAACAATCTCTTCTCTTTCATTGTGTTTTAAATCTTAAACAATTATTATTATTATTATTATTATTATTATTATTATTATTATTATTATTATTATTATTATTATTATTATTATTATTATTTGCTAAGCCACAACCCTAGTTGGAAAGCAGGATGCTATAAGGCCAGGGGCCCCAATAGGGAAAATAGCCCCGTGAGGAAAGAAAACAAGGCAAATAAAATAATTTAAGAACAGGAAAGAGGAAAGTAGAGAATAGGTCAGACTATGCTGTGTCTGTGTCGGCAAAGATGAAATGAGCCGTAAACAGAGAGAAGGATCCAATGTAGAACTGTCTGGCCAGTCAAAGGACCTAATAACTCTCTAGCAGTAGTATCTCAACGGGTGTTATATATATATATATATATATATATATATATATATATATATATATATATATATATATATATGCACACACACATGGATTAGATAAACATATTACTAAATGATTAATACTTTAGTAGTTTTCACTTTCCTCAATCTACACAATTCACAGCAAGTTTAGATAATAAAGGTCTTCTGTCAATGTTTCTATCACAGACCAACAAAACAAAGAAGAAGAATTTGCATCATTATTTGACGATCGGTCGCGATCAGCCGCAAGTTTAGTAAGAATGCGTCACTGTGACCGTGTAACAATAATAATTAACTTATTTTGTGTTTCTTGGTAATAGTTCAGGAGAATTTATATCAACACTCGTATCATTTGAACCATGGAGCTTCCTCAGCCACCTCCCGGTAAGGAATAGTAATAGAATAGCTTTATAGATTAAGGTACTGGAACCTTCCAAATTGGCAGACTGAAGCCAATGTATAGCGGTCTTACCTCGGAACAGTTTGCTTAGGGTTTTGCTCTAATAATTTTTTTTTGGACCGCTAGGATATCTTATATTAAACATCTGTTGGTTCTGTGTTAGCTACAATGAAAAGATGCTAGATTATCAGATTAGCCCTACTGTAGGGTGTTTTATCACAACTGTCAAGTAAATGTGTTTGGGTGGAAGGATCTTTTTGGTTTGAGTGCCTATCGAATTTAAATGTTTTTTTTATTCCAAAGTATGTATTTTGATGTGGAAAACCCTAAAATGATAACCATTTTGTGGAGAAATTATTTATTAACACTTAAATTGGCTTATATCAATCAATATCTTACTGAAATGCTGCGATTTCTCTGTGCGCTTTCTTGATTTTCAGGGCACTACTGAACCTAAGAAAACCCACCTAACCTAGCATAGGGGCCCTGTATCCCTACCAAGGCTTACCGGGGGGGGGGGGGCCTCCGCCCCCCCTGCGACCCCCCCTGCGACCCCCCCTTAAGGCCACAGTGATTTTCGGGACACTACCGAACCTAATACAACCACCTAACCTAGGGCCCTGTACCCCTACCTAGGCCTAGCCCCTGCGACCCCCCCCCTTACAGCCACTACCTATCACATCCATCAATAAATAATTTCTCCACAAAATGGTTATCATTTTTGGGTTTTCCACATCAAAATACATACTTTGGAATAAAAAAAAACATTAAAATTCGATAGGCACTCAAACCGAAAAGACCCGGGTGGAATATAGAAGTTATGCGGTGAATTTTACTGCCGAGTAGAGATGCATTCAATGTAAATTATATATATGGACGGAACAACATTTAAAAAAAAAAAAAAAAATTTTCCCCGTTGTAAATAATGTGCTTTCAATGAATTTGACCTTCATTTCAACAGCCAATAAATCAAAAACCTGTTAGATGGTGTAAGAACGGGGATATTTTTGAGAAATTAATGGTTTTTGCTCCGCTGTGTGCTCGCTTCACTCGCAGAAAAAAGCTTAGGAGCCTTTGTAGGGTGACGGCCAGATTCCGTAGAAAACGGGAATATTCTGAACTGTGGCCGTCGTTCTAAAAATGAATTTGGCGGGAGAAGCTAACTTTAAAAAACCCACCTAACCTATGCTAAAAGCCGTATCCTTACCCAGAGGGGGCTTCGCCCCCCTGGACCCCCCCTTACACAACAGTTTCCTTACCTACGAGTACGGCGGGAGAAGCTAACTTAAAAAACCCACCTAACCTATGCTAAAAGCCGTGTCCTTACCCAGGGGGCTGGACCCCCCCTTACACAACATATTTAAGATCTGTAGACCATTTCCAAACGTTTTTATTCTATACAAGATAACAGTCGGAGTGATAATAAGCATATTAGGACGCTTGGCCGTAGCGCTACAAACTACCCAAAGCTAAATATCAAGCTCCTATATACTTGCAAGCGGTACATACTGAGCTGTTCATGCTAACCCCATTGATAAAAATTTCTAAGATAAGTTTTTTGTTTGCAGTGAAAGCAAATGTCATTTATGGAGCAAACAGACATTTTTCTATAGGAAACACCTGTCTTTTAGTAGAAAAGCTTTTTCTGTCCATAACTATAATAAAACCACATTCACTAGTAGGGGTTGAGTTATGCTGTGTTGCTTTAGGCTAAGTAGGTAATATTAATAACCTCTAAATTACAGGTGCTCTGTAACCTAACCTAACCTGGTGAGCTGGGTCTTTATCTGATCATGTTTGTGGGACAGTTTACTTTGCTCTCTGGCCATAAAACCTTTATTTTCCCGACATTTGTTATGGGTTAATGTCATCAGTGCGCCTCTCATTATTCACTATAAGCCTTACTATAGGTCCATAGGTGGACCCCCTATGTAGCTGCTGCCTTCCATTTTCCTACCCAATGTTTTTTAAATCTATTTTCAGAATGTAACTACAGGGTATCCTATTTCACCTCAGTGCTGAATGGCCTCCCTAGTCCTAACACTGGACAATATAGCCCAAATTCTTTAAAAACAAACTAAACAACCAATAACACACCCACTACTCCTCCTTGTAAATGATTTCCTAAGATGTTTTGTAAAGGAATGTCAGTTGACAATAGTCCTTCACTTCTCCCGGTATTTTTCAATCCTTGGAGGTGCTCAGCTCTCATTAATCAGCTGCCTAATACAGACCCCTTACTCATCCTCACCCATATGCATGGCTTTGTAAACTATTGTCTCCAAAAACAGACAGTCCATAAAAATTATTAAGTTTTAAATATTTAACTTAGCCGGTGAATATATAATAGCTGCAACTCTGCGGCTTGACAGAAAACACACTCAAAAAACTCGCGAGCGATCGCTATGAAGGTTGCGGGTGTGCCCACCAGCGCCAACTGTCGGCCAGATACCACTCTTGTATGTAAACAAAACCTTCAATTCTTCTCTGTCGACGTTGACAACAAGACGTATTCATACTCGCTGTAGAACCTGGAGTTTTCTTAACATATTTGGTGAAGTACTTCATTTTGGTTTGAGCTTTCGCAGTACAGGTGTTTTATCTTCAACTTAAATCTTGAACTCGTTTTTGGATAGATTTAATTTTTGATGACTTTGGATTGTTTTTTGGACTTTCCTTGACTTTTAAATGGCCGACCCTTCCCTCAGTACGGAAGTGTGTTTAGGCTTTTAGCAATTATCTTATCACGTTATAAATTAATTATAGATTTTCCTCTATATATTTTATATCTCAACCGCCTTTATTAGGCCTCTTCGATTAGCTTTCCATTTATAATAAACATCAAAATAAATTTTAATGATTTGTTTATATGCGACCTTTCCTGAGAGTAGGCGGTCCTAACTTGGAAACCGAAGTTAAACAACGTTGAGCCCTTTCAATCGTAAATAGCTTTTAAAGAGCTAATGATTTAAAACTTATTAAATGAATATTTTTTAATAGATATTTTATGAAAGATTTTCTTTGAATAGTCTTCGTACTGTTTCAAAGATGAACTAACGTTTAGTTTATTTATGCTACGCAGTTTGCGCTCTATCGTTACGATAGAGAGAGAGAGTATCACGGTTTCACTTTGCAGAAAGAGTAAATCGATTCTGACGTTTTGTTCATTCTTCTTTCAAAGCTTAAATGTTTTAAATTCTATTTTAAAAAGGAACTTTTTAATTGAAAAACCTTTCAGTTTTTTCCTTTGGTCAAATAACCTGTTTTTTTGACGAAACGTAAGTGGGCTCTTCTCTTAGGTGCGAAATCAAGAGAGAGAGAGAGAGAGAGAGAGATAGAGACGGAGGGAGAGAGAGGAGAGAAAACGTTCCGATCTTTATCTCGTCCCAAGCGGGTAACGTTGTTCTCGAGATACTCTCGTCCCTAGTCTCTGTACGGGGAGAAAGGATAAAACGTTTTTAGTTTTTTATTCTCGTCCCAAGGCAATGTACGGTGAGAGATTGAAAACGTAGTTTTGAATGAACTAGTGTTTAGTCTCTTCCCCAGCCACTGATTTTTTTTATCTTAAAATATGTTTTCTGTTTTTTGCTGGTATTAATGTGCTTACATTATACGACTGATTTCGCAATTACAACCTTTTGATGATGGTAGAATTGCGTGCTTCAGGTAGAAATCAGTTTTATTCATACCTAATGTGAATTGTTAAAAAATTCGATTTCAGTGAAATAAGTGCAAAACAGAAAATCGTAGTGATAAAGTGATATTGCGCAAAGTGTTATCAGTGTTGCGACCGAGGGTTCGTCTGTTCGTGCCTGTCGTTCGCCTAGTCCGGGACCTCTTGCAAGCTCCCAAGCCCAGGGGAGAAGTAATGTCGTACGACTTATGGGTTCGAGAGGCCTTGATCAGCGAACAGACGTTCCCTCTATGGTATCGGGTGTATCTTACCAAGATCACCCCTACCATAAGGCGAGAGAGACGATTTTCTCCTCGTCATCCGAAGGCTTTTCGCATAAGAAACCGTGGAACAAGGTTTCGAGGCCCTTTAAGCGAAAGTCAGTCCTTTCAGGACAGGTCCAGCGTCCTGGTTTTAACCATTAGGACAGCTCTGACCCTATGCAGTCATCGGAAGACTGCTCGCCGCCTAACAAAAGCGTAACACAGACTCCGAGAGTCTTTTTGTAGGCAAGGTTTTGCGGTCACAGACGTTACCCTCGTCTCTTACCGCAACCATTCCCGTTGATCCTAAATGGGTTGTACGGCAAGACATGCAGAATAAGCTTGCCTCCCTTATGGAAGACTATTCTGCCGATAAGTCCGTTGAGCCTAGCCGTTTATCTCATCGAGATCCTGGCCTTCAGCCACCCTAACGTTCCTTTGTGCGTCCTGTTGACGTTGGCGTAGCCAAGTCACGTCAGTCAGGTTGTTTTGAACCACACTCGATGCGGTCTCGTGGATTTTCAGCCACATTTGGACGTTAGGCCACTTGCTGATGCTCCTGTTGACGTTCAGGTCGTTCGCTAACAATCGGAGTTGACTTGTTTTGACGCTGAGCGTCAACCTCCGCATTCTAGAGTTGTTTTGACTGCTCAGTCTAGGCGGTCAAAGCAGTCTCGAGTGGACGCTGTGCGTCCTCACGCACCTGTTGTTGTTGACAGTTCACAGACTGTCAAGCAGTTACATGACGTTGCGTCCTGGTCTCACGCACCTGTTGTTGTTGACAGTTCACAGACTGTCAAGCAGTTACATGACGTTGCGTCCTGGTCCGCTACTAATGCACCAGTGCGTGTGGACTCTGCTTGTAAAGCATTGCCACCACGGTAGGTCTCTCCCTTGCTTGAGACTCGGCTATTATCGGACAAGGTTCCTTCAGATGAGGAAGTTGCTGTTCCCCCTCCTACTGATATTCCCTTGAGGACTCTGTCAGACGGAGAGGAGCCTAAAGCTGCTTAGCCCTCTATGGACTTTAAATAAATCATGCTGATTTTTAACGATCTTTGTCCGGATCTTTTTGTAACTGCTGCTCCTCGTTCGCCTAAACGTCAGAGCTTACACTAGGCCTAGCTACTTCGAAGCCGTTGTTTTATAAGCTAGTGCTCTCTCGCTCTTCTAAGAGAGCTTTACGTTTGCTAGGCGACTGGTTTATCACCAGGAGGAGTTTGGGGGAGACAGCCTTTGCTTTCCCTTCTTTTAAACTGGCTTATAGAGCGAGAGTCTGATATGACACGAGAGAAGTTCTCGGCTTGGGAGTTCCTGCCTCTGCCCAGATAGACTTCTCAAACCTCATAGACTCTCCCTGGCGCCTGGCCATGAGACGCTCCAAGATTTTACAGGTCGACTTCACAGCTATTTTCGAGCCTTTGAAGTTTTGCTGTACAATTATGTCATGCATAAACAAGGCTTTCAGGGATGGCTCCAATGATCTGACAGCCACGTTCTCTGCAGGAACAAGTCCCTCAGGGATGGCTCCATGATTTGGCAGCCATGTTCACTGCAGGAGTACGTAAGAGGCAAGTGCGCTCAATGTGTTCATTGTCAAGACAAACTTCACGATGAAGTCTACCAGGCTGTCTTGACAGCATTTATGGAAGGCGACTGGATGGTCTCTCTCGACCTTCAGGAGGCATACTTCCACATTCCTATACACCCGGATTCCCAACCGTTTCTGAGGTTTGTTTACAGGAATGTGGGGTACCAGTTTCGAGCCCTGTGCTTTGGCCTCAGTCCTGCGCCTCTTGTGTTTACGAGGCTCAAGAGGAATGTGGCAAAATCCCTCCATCTATCGGGGATCCGAGCCTCCCTGTACTTGGACGACTGGCTTCTCAGAGCATCGTCCAGTCTTCACTGTCTGCAGGATCTACATTGGACGTTGAGTCTGGCCAGGGAGTTGGGACTTGTGGTCAACCTAAAAGTCCCAACTGATCCCATCCCAGATTATTCAATATTTGGGGATGGAGATTCGCAGTCAAGCCCTGCTCGAAGTCCAACTAATGCTGAAACGAAACGTTTATTCAGTCAGGAGTTGGAACAGTCTCGTAGGGACTCTCTCATCCCTGGAGCAGTTTGTCTCACTAGGGAGACTACACCTTCTGCCTCTCCGGTTCCATCTAGCCTTTCACTGGAACTAGGACAAGACATTAGAGACGGTATCATTCCCAGTCTCCGAACCAGTAAAGGCATGCCTGAAATGGTGGGACAGCAATATCAGTCTGAGAGAGGGATTATCCCTAGCAGTCAAGAACCCAAACCACGTGTTGTCCTCAGACGCGTCGGATTTGGGTTGGGGTGCGACCCTGGACGGTCGGGAATGCTCGGGTCTGTGGACCTCAAGTCAGAAGAGCATGCACATCAATGGCAAGGAGCTATTAGCAGTCCACTTGGCCTTGATTATATTAGAAGGCTTCTTCGAAACTTAGTGGTAGAGGCAACTCAGACAACACCACAACTTTGGCGTACATCTCCAAGCAAGGAGGCACACACTCCTTCACGCTGCTCGAGATCGCAAGGGACCTTCTCTTATGGTCAAGAATTCGAGGCATCTCCCTGTTGACAAGATTCATCCAGGGGGACTTGAACGTCTTGGCAGACTGTCTCAGTCGGAGGGGTCAGGTGATCCCCACGGAATGGACCCTCCACAATGACGTGGGCAAGAGTCTTTGGGCTACTTGGGGTCAACCCACCATAGACCTCTTTGCCTCCTCGTTGACCAAAAGGTTACCAATCTATTGCTCTCCAGTCCTAGATACAGAAGCAATCTACATAGACGCGTTTCTACTGGATTGGTCTTTTCTGGACTTATATGCATTCCCACCATTCAAGATAGTCAACAAGGTACTGCAGAAGTTCGCCTCTTACGAAGGGACAAGGTTGACGTTGGTTGCTACCCTCTGGCCCGCGAGAGAGTGGTGCACCGAGGTACTTCAATGGCTGGTAGACTTTCCAAGAAGTCTTCCTCTAACGGTAGATCTGTTACGTCAGCCCCACGTAAAGAATGTCCATCAAAGCCTCCCCGCTCTTCGTCTGACTTCCTTCAGACTATCGAAAGACTCTCAAGAGCTAGAGGTTTTTCGAAGGAGGCAGCCAGTGCGATTGCAAGACTAGGAGAGCTTCTACCATTAGAGTATACCAGTCGAAGTGGGAAGTCTTTCGAGACTGGTGCAAGTCAGCATCTGTGTCCTCGTCCAGTACCTCTGTAGCCCAAATCGCAGATTTTCTTTTACATCTGAGAAAGGTTCACTCCCTTTCAGCTCCCACGATTAAGGGCTACAGGAGCATGTTGGCTTCGGTCTTTCGACATAGAGGCTTAGATCTTTCCAACAATAAAGATCTCCAAGATCTCCTTAAGTCTTTCGAGACCTCTAAGGAACGTCGTTTGGCAACTCCTGGATGGAACTTAGACGTGGTCCTAAGGTTCCTCATGTCAGACAGGTTTGAGCCATTACATTCAGCCTCCCTGAAGGATCTCACCCTCAAGACACTTTTCCTAGTGTGCTTGGCTTCGGCTAAAAGGGTCAATGAACTTCATGCCTTCAGTAAGAACATCGGCTTTTCTACAGAAAAAAGCCACTTGTTCACTTCAACTTGGTTTCCTGGCCAAAAATGAACTGCCTTCTCGTCATTGGCCTAAATCTTTTGATATTCCTTGCTTATCAGAGATCGTAGGCAACGAACTGGAAAGAGTATTATGTCCTGTTAGAGCTCTTAAGTTCGATTTAGCTCGTACTAAGTCATTACGAGGGAAATCTGAGGCATTATGGTGCTCAGTTAAGAAACCTTCATTGCCTATGTCAAAGAATGCTTTGTCATATTTTATCAGATTTTTTTAATACGAGAAGCTCATTCTCACTTGAATGAGAAAGACCGATGTTTGCTTAAGGTTAAGACGCACGAAGTTAGAGATATAGCAACCTCCGTAGCCTTCAAGCAAAATAAATCTCTGCAAAGTATTATGGACGCGACTTTTTGGAGAAGCAAGTCAGTGTTCGCGTCATTTTACTTAAAAGATGTCCAGACTCTTTACGAGGACTGCTACACACTGGGTCCATTCGTTGCAGCGAGTGCAGTAGTGGGTGAGGGTTCTACCACTACACTTACCTAATTCCAATATCCTTTTAATCTGTCTCTTGAAATGTTTTTAATATTGTTTTATGGGTTGTTCGGAAGGCTAAGAAGCCTTTCGCATCCTGGTTGATTTGGCGGGTGGTCAAAGTCATTTCTTGAGAGCGCCCAGATTAGGGGTTTGATGAGGTCCTGTTGTATGGGTTGCAACCCTTGATACTTCAGCTCCTGGGAGTCTTTCAGCATCCTAAGAGGATCGCTGGGCTTCGTGAGGAAGACAGACTTACAAGGCAGAGTAATCGTCTAAGTCAACTTCCTTACCAGGTACCTATATATTTTGGTTTTGTTATATTGATAACTGTCAAAATGAAAAAACTCTTAGCTTATACGCTGTAAACATAATTAACTCTGGTCTCTACCCACCTCCTTGGGTGTGAATCAGCTATTATATATTCACCGGCTAAGTTAAATATTTAAAAATGATATTTTAATTATAAAATAAATTTTTGAATATACTTACCAGGTGAATATATAAATTAAATGACCCTCCCTTCCTCCCCAATAGAGACGCAGCGGGACGAGAAGAATTGAAGGTTTTGTTTACATACAAGAGTGGTATCTGGCCGACAGTTGGCGCTGGTGGGCACACCCGCAACCTTCATAGCGATCGCTCGCGAGTTTTTTGAGTGTGTTTTCTGTCGAGCCGCAGAGTTGCAGCTATTATATATTCACCGGGTAAGTATATTCAAAAATTTATTTTATAATTAAAATATCATTTTTCAATATATTTTGATTCATTAAAGGGAGTGCCTTTTACAAATAAGGTCCATTGATTCAAGTTGTTTTTCCTTTTGATATATATATATATATATATATATATATATATATATATATATATATATATTGTTTTTAGTTTTCAATAATATTAAAATCTGTAAACTTCTGGAGGAAGACCAAACCTTCATTAAAAATATATTTCTTCATATTTCAAGATTTTAATTTTATTTCCTTTACAAATTATTTGTTTGAGGTATTTTTTTTGTACATATTTTTCACTCTTTATTTATCTGGATTTTTTTTTTAAATGTGAAACATGTTTTTAGATCATAATATTCCCTTCAAAATGGTTTTAGTAAATTATGAAAAACTGATGCTAATATCAAATATTTATAAATTTAAAGGTTAAAAAATAATGCATGTAAAGTAGAAGAATATGTTTTGGTTTCTCAAATCTAAAGTATTTAACCTTGAAAGCTAAAATCTTTTTGTTGGTCAGTGTGAGCTTACTTAGAAACAATTTATAAAAAAAAATCAGATATATCCATCTTACCTTTGGTCTTTTGCTGACCATAAAAGCCTCAAAGCTGACAAAGGATGCCGGTGTTTGTCAACCACAGCCGACGTTTCAGTCTGATTTCTTCTGTTTTACAGATAAATTAATTGCTTTAGCTCTTGAAATCAATTTCAAATGCTTCTTGGGTACCTTAACCATTAGCTAGCTAATGAAAAATACAACAATAAATAATATAAACTACAAGGTCACGATGAACAGTAGCGAAATATTTTGACCAATAAGATCTAAATAACTTGGAATGCTTTGTTACTGTTATCATTCATAAAAGAAGATGTACAATAGATTCTTCAAAGAAAACAATCTTGCGAGCATTTCACAAGGCTTTGTTAGGAAATAGTATGAGAATATAATAATTATATACTGTACATATCTATCTATCTAACAGAATGCATGAAATATCACATGAGGCTGGGCTCAAGATAAATAGAAGAAAGACAGATGATGAGAACTGAATATTCCCAGAAGATGAAAAAGTTGATGAATTCCAAGAATTCTGATCTACTGGAGTCATGTGAGACTGACCCATATCTCCTTGCCAGCACATTAAAGAAGTAGTGCGGTACTGAGAACCAATTCAGACATTAATGGTATCTTGTTATGAGGTATTAGGGGCTTACACTCCTGCTACCGTTATGTACTGTTGGTCTGGATGAAGGGTGCTGCCATTCTTCCCTGCCATGCAGTCTTTCTCCTTAAGAATATGGGAACGAGATCACCTATCACCTGTTTTCTCCCTGTGTGGCCAGTTGACTCACCAGAAATTTCCACACGCTTGTGTGACCGATATTAAGAACAAGTTGCCAATCAGGACTGCTCTCAGCCCTATTAACTGGACAATATTGAAATGGCCCATCGCATGCTTGCAATTGGCGACAAGTTTCTTCACTTTGAGTCACCTATATGCCTGTGTACCACCCATTACAGAGCTCTCATCTATGCACCATAGAAGCTAAAGTATTTAATACTTTGTCAGTTTCTGGGAACATAAGGCTAAAGGTAGTTCTCCTGAAAGGTAAGCCAGTCGTTAACCCCCCCCCCTTCAAACTCTTTAGGGTATTGTCACGATTATGTTCTCAGTCTGAATTGTACAATCTCTTGAAGGGAAGAATTCTCTCCTAAGACGTGCATTTAGGTGTCTCAGGTTTTCAACACCCTAATGAGGCCCAACTCTGGTCCAGTGCCCGTGGAGGCAGAAAATCCTTAGACTGGGTGTTCATTTGTTAACGTTCTTGCTCTCATTTATGAGTACAGTACAATGAATTTGGGAGAGGCTGCTGTGACACCTGTGAAAGTGGGTTCTGTATTAGTTGATTGGCATATTGACACCCCTCGAGATCAAAAACCTCATTTGAGTTGCCAGTGTTGGAACTTGCTCAAAAAGGCCTGGACAGAGTGAATTCTCAGCTCTCTCTACTTGAGGATTCACTGCGGTCTAGCTTGTCAAGCATGACCCTTTCTGGACAGAGGAGAATCTATATGCCTGAGGGTGAGTCTGTGCCATCTTCCTATTGATGCTGCAGTGTTGGTGTTAATGGCTGGTTTGATTATGGAGAGACTCAAGACTGAGGGCATTGTCTTTTCAGCTTCTAATTCTGCTGCTATGGAAACTTCTTCCATAGCCAGCTTCCTGGATCAACCATTGGTCTGATGTATTCACGTAGTTTGTCACTACTCTGTACTTGTCAAATCCTGATACATTGGCAAAGTTCAGCAAGTTGGTTTTGTCTTGTGAAGAGGCAGTCTGTATTTGTCAAAACCTGAGACGGTGGCAAAGTAGAACAAGTTGGTTTTGTCATGTGCAAATGCGGTGACTTTCATGGCACACCAGTCAACAAATTAAGGGCCCAACTAGGTCAGGAAAAGGAGGAATGTGGTTTCCTATCTCTGAACAAGATGGACAAGAGGTGATGTTGCAAATGGATAATTCCCATGTTCTGGAGGTTACGTCTCTATTTCATCGGAGGGATGTAGAGACAGTGGTGAAGTGGAGGAAGGTTAGCCCTGACTTCCTCATCCACAGTAGTTACCTTTAGGGGCTAAGGCCCTTAGAAGGCAGCTGCCGTTGGACTTCTGGCCTCTACCCATTTTTGCCCAACCCGGGTAGTTCAGGAAGGGTAATAGAGGTAAGAAGGGAGGAAGGGGGACACTGAAATTGGCTGTCCCATCTTCAAGGTGCCACAAGTGGGGAGATGCCTGTAATGCCATTGGACAATGTGTCTAGTTCTCTTTGACGGATATCTCTTTCCCTTCATAGATTTTGGATCTCGCCTCGCTTGCACTCTGATTGCTTTCTAGAATTACCCTCTGAAATTGCTGAAAGCTTTGGCCTTAGCAGTAGAGGTAAAAATGATGGAGACGGAGAATGTGGTCTTTCTACGGTTGACACTTCCTGGAGGAGAAGTGATATAGGGGTCTCAAGAATGTCATCGCCCTCACTCCACGGAACAAGTTGGTTTATCGAACTCCGTTCAACATGGAGTCGGCAAGTACTGTGCAATCTGGTATCAGAGAAGAAGACTTCCTGGTTTTAATGTACCTGAAGGAATATTATTTTCAAATACTCGTTTATCATTCCTACAGAAACTATCTCTGGTTTGTCTGTGAGGGAGTAGTACCAGTTCAAAGCCCTGCTCTTTTGGTCTGTCCACAACTCCCCAAGTGTTCACTCAAAATCATCATCTTTCCCAGCGTAAGGGGTTGGTTACCTAATGCTCACTCTCCAATGCCTTTTATCAAAGGCATAATCTTCCACCAAACCTCTTCTTTCCTTATCAACCTTCACCTTAACTTGCCATCTAATTCTCTGCCTCTCTCTCGATCTTCTCCTTCTAACAGGTTCCTCCCAAGTCCTCCCCACTCTCGCTCTACCATTCATTCGCAACACATGCCCATATCATCTCAATCGTGTGTAGTTATCATCTCTTTAATCTGTAGTCTTTTGAGGCATCCTGACTGGTTGATTCTAGCTTCTTGTATGAGGCAGTGGTTTTATGATCAAGACCAACCTCTTTTTTTTATCACTATGCAGATTATGACAAAAAGAGAGCAGGGGATGAAATACCTGGGCATGCTGATAGACACATTGAAAATCTTTTCATCAGATGATTCCATCACCAGGCTCAGAGAGGCGTCGTTCCCATTTGTGTTCAAGCAAAAACTTCTGGCTTGGCAATGGTAATGTTCTCTGGGTCATCTTTTCCATTGGAGAAACTCATTCCACACTTGCATGTCTAGCATTGATTGCTTTAGCGGTGGCTGAAGCATCGCTGGTCAGCAATCTCCTTTTCTATCTTGTTCTTGTGGAGCCAGCATTACAGGACAATTTATCTTGATTGCTGAACAATAAAAATCTCACTAGGTTAGTTTTACTCAACTCCCCACTGCCAGGGATGCTTCTATTCTTTGGCACATCCAAGGAGGGGTAGGATGCTCACCGGAGGAATCAAGTCACTTCAGGGGTGTGATCCCCAGAAGAAACTTTTCATACTAGCATGTCTAGCATCGATTCCTTTATTGGTGTCTGAAGCATAACTGGTTGGCAGCCAGCAATCTAATTTTTTGTCTTGTTTTAGTGGAGTCAGTGGTACAGAATAATCTATCATGATTTCTGAACAATGAAAATCTCACCAGGGTAGTTCTCAACTCCCTACCTCCAGGGATGCTTCTGTTCCCGTCCGCATCCAAGGAGGGTTATGACGCTCACCACTGAACAGGGGAATAAAGTCACCTCAGGGGTGTGGTCCCCAGAAGATAAGCACCTGCATATCAACCCTTTGGAAAAATGAAGAGCACTCCTTGTACTGAAGGCTTTCCACCAAAATTTAATTGGGGACTCGGTGATGATGATGATGAGTGACAACGCTATAGATGTACCATACCTCAACAAGTTAGGAGGAACTGTCTCGCACAGTGTTTTTGAGTTGACAAAAAAAGTGAGGTTCATTCCATTCATTCCAGGTAATGAATTTCTCTCAGACATGGTCAGTCATCAGAGGTAGGTTGTTGGTTCAGAGTGGTCCCTACACCCTTGTGTGGTGGACAGGCTTCTTGTTTTTGCTAGATCACTGGCAATCAACCTGTTTGCCACACTGGTGAACAGGTAACTCCCAGTGTTCTGCTCCCCCGTTACAGAGTCTTGGGTGGCATTCAAGGTTACCTGGACACATGCCTCCCCTCCCTTCTGCCTTATTCACCGATTAATCAAAAGATTGTTGATGAATGACATTGGGTCTCAGGATGACCTTGGTGGTTCCCAGGTATTGCATGCATGTTATGCCTCCCCCTTCTCCACACTGTCTAGGGTTGTCAAGAGGATGTTGAACACGTTTCAACTCCGACACTGAAAGGTTGTTAGCTTTTGTGGCATCCCTAAACTTGGTGGTTGCCTTACAAAGCATTATAATCTCAGTACTCCACTAGATGAGGCAAGTCATGCAAAGGTGAAAGAAAATGAGAAATTAATAGAATTCTAGGATACACAGTGACATATAAACAGCTTCAAGAAGGCAGTCATATGAAGTTCAGATTAGTATAGAAATAATAAATTTTATTAGATTTATATTTTTTATTTTATAAGATCAAGCATCCCTTTTTATAGAATATGAAAGTCTTGTGGAGTAGAAAAATAAGACTGTATTTCTGAAATTTATGTTTGATTGATGTCATTTCCAGATCAAGAACTCAAGAACATCATTGATAAGCTGGCTCAGTTTGTTGCCCGAAATGGCCCAGAATTTGAACAGATGACAAAAACAAAGCAAAAAGAAAATCCAAAATTTAGCTTTCTTTTTGGTGGGGAATATTTCAACTATTATCAGTACAAAGTAACTACAGAACAGGCCAGTAAGTATTAGTGATAAGTGTATTTTGTTATAGGCTATATATAATTAAATGGCAAGAACTATACTTTGATAGTAAAACCTGTCTTTATTTGCCTTAGTTTATCAACCTAGTTTACTATCTAGAACTATTGACTCTTGGTTTTAATATATCAA
>NC_090752.1:44963224-45007224 GCF_036898095.1 Palaemon carinicauda
TCCCACGGGGGTGCTTCCCTTTCGTATCAGGGTTCCCCTGCGCGCCCTTGTGTAGTGTTCTCTCCTGCTCAGTTTTAGTGCACAGGCGCTCTCCTGCTTAGTGTTAGCGCACAGGCGCTCTCCTGCTCATCAGCGTTTTCCTGTTCGCCAGCGCGCTCCTGTTCGCCAGCGCGCTCCTGTTCGTCAGCGCGCTCCTGATGATCGTCGCTGCTGTTCCTGTTGGTTCCTGTTACGTGCCCTGTGCCCCCACGTTCGCCCGCGCTATCTAGAAGTTCGGTTCAGGTCTTGGACAAGGACTCTTCTTCTACGCACAGGATTCCACGCGTTGCCTTCTGCTCGCCAGCGACCACAGACGCGTCAACGTTCGCCTGTTCGTCAGCGATCTCCTGCGCGTCAACGACCGCCATCAATTTGCCACGCGTGTCAGGTCCCCTGGACACCATCAGTAGCGATCTAGCGCTCGCCTGCTTTGGACCACGATCTCCGGTAGCTGAGTCTTGCTGTAGATCTTCCTCCTGCTCGCCAGCGCTCACCTTTACTTCTGTCCTTCTGTGCGCCAGCTTTCTTCAATCGCCAGCGCACATCTGCGCGCCCTTTTCTGCCACACACCAATGGGCGCCAACGGTTTTTCCTGACCGTCCAGGATCGCCTGATTGACAGCTTGCTTCAGCGCTCACCTTCCTGATGCACCTGCGCGCCTTCTGTTTAGCGCGATGCGCGCTAACCATCCCTAGTCTCTTAGGCGATTCTTCGCCTGCGCGCTAGCGTTTTGATAACGCACCACCGCTCGCCAACGCGCCATCGCTTGCCAACGCGCCTTCACTCGCCTACGTGCCATCGCTCGCCAAGACGCGCCATCGCCCGCCTACGCGCCATCGGTCTCCCGACCGCCCGCGTGCCCGCGCACATGCGCTCCAATGTTTGCCCGCGCGCGAACCAACGGTGTTCCGTCGCGCGGACCGACGGTGTTCCGTCGCGCGGACCGACGGTGTTCCGTCGCGCGGACCGACGGTGTTCCGTCGCGCGGACCGACGGTGTTCCGTCGCGCGGACCGACGGTGTTCCGTCGCGCGGGCCGACGGTGTTCCGTCGCGCGGGCCGACGGTGTCCCGTCGCGCGAACGTCGGCTCGATTCCTGCAGTATCCATTGCTCGCCTACGGGTCATCGCTCGCCTGTGAACTTTCGTATTCCGACCACCAGCTCTCGCCCTTCCTACCATGCTCGCCCTCCTTCTGCGCTCCCTCTCGCACTTTCGTCTGCGCTCCTGCGTGCCCGCGCATGGGCGCTTCCACGTTCGGCCACGCGCAAACCATTGATTTACCATCGTGCGAGCGCCAGGGCTATTGCAACCGCGATTCCCGTCGGGGTTTAGCAACATAGCCAGCCTGGCGAGTCTTCTGGAGCGTATTTCCAGAACACGGTCTTCACCTCGTAAACGCAGAGCATGGCACATGCAAGGGCAAGAAGAATCTTCAGGGAGGTCTGAGCAACATTCTTCTTTCCAGAACCTGGGTTAGCCCTTCCTCGTCATTCCTTGGAAGGGTCTTGCCAGGGAGCTTTCCGTTCGAGATTTCTTCGTCAGGCAAGGGATGACTGGTTTACCCCTTCCTCTTCTCCATCTTGTGGAAGGGGCTTACCAGGTCCTTTCCTTCCTCGGTTGCGACCTGAGGTTTTGTACAAGGAAGCTCCAGGAAGGTCATGGGTACTTTCTTCCTCTCGGGCTCAAGCTCCTTGGCGTTTCGTCGCCAAGTTTCGAACTTGGGGGCAAGCTCGATGTTGGACCATCTAAACGCAGTGACCGAGGGCTACCTCTTGGGTGTCTCATCCGTGGATGTCGACAAGCTCAGACACTCTTCCATCCTTGGGAAGAGCTTGTTTGTGCCCAAGGACAGAGACATGGACAGCGGTTGTGCGGAGGAAGTCGACTTCCGTTTTCGCTCCAACAAGGCGCTTTCTTCCAGACCCTGCAGGCCTCCAGTGCCTCTTCTTTCAGCCTCGTCGGCCTAAGTTATCGGACCGGCTACAGCAGCTAAGACAAGGTGTCCAATAGCAGTCCCCTCCTGTCAGGGACAGGTAGCTTGGGAGGCTCTGCTGGGAGGGCATAATCCTAGAGGGAGCGGCAGAGTTCACAAACTCTAGGATTGGCAACCCCCCCTTGCAGGTCTCACGCTGATGCCTAAGAATACTCATCCGGATAACAGCTTCCCGATGCCGATTCCTGCACGATCTCCATGATCAGCCAAGGATATCGCGCCTCGCTCTTACCATCTCTCCATCTCTGTCAGCGAATTCAGTGTCACTGAACCTCTATGCCATGGGGTCGGCAAGAGTTTTGCCCGTTTGGGCAGAATGATCCATGCCTTAGGAGAAGGTCCTCCATAGGGTCGTCGACGGCTTCACCCCCCGGCTTCTTCAGTCGATCCTTTCTCGTAGGAAAGCATCTGAGATGGGAATTCCGTAGTCGACCTCTCAGCTCTGATCAATTTTGTCGAATAAACTTCGTCCAGCGTGGAACAGCAGAATCGATCAGACTGATAACGAGGCGGCAGGACTCCTTAGACCCTGGATCGGAAGGACGGGTACTTCCAGTTTCCATTCCATCCATCTTCCAGGAAGCTCTTGGAATTCAGCCTAGACTTAAGATGCGGTGTGGTGAGCCCGCCGCAGCATCGGAGGTTTTTCCCCAGAGAACTCTCCCTGCTTTCCTTATGGCCGCTCAGGAGCAGGCTTCCGCCTTCTTCGCCTTTTGGAGGTCTGGTCAACTCCGGTAGGCTCGGGTTCGACCTTCTTCAACGCCGGGGCAAGCTTCCGGGTCCTTACCATGAGTGAGGGATCATGGTAATTTGCTAGGAGCCTTCTCTACTTCTGCCTCAACATCTGGAGTATCTAGCCATGATATTGAGGCAACGCCTTACCACGTTGGAAACGCCGCTTCTCGTCCGATCAGCGAAGTTAAGCAACGTTGGATCTGGTCAGTTCTTGTATGGGTGACCGCCTGGGGACGCCAGATGCTGTTGCCTCCTTCTCCGAGCCTTCCCTTCAGTTGACTGTGGCAAGGCTGAGGAGAGTCGCAGTACCTGTTCTCAGTCAAGCAGAGCTTTCTACCCTACCTTGGAACGTTTCCTGGGTCTCTTTTCCTCATTGACCCGTCTAAAGTCCCGAACGATCGCCTCAGGATAAGTTCCCTGTGAGGCGGCCCAAGTTCCGGTGGTATCAAAGCAACGATTAACCGGACTTCCTGGCCCCTATGGGACCAGCGGAACGTTTAGACCTGCAATGGGTGTTGACCTATTGAACCTCTTGATGGGAGTGGATATTCTCGTCCTTTCCCCACATTTTGATGCTGTTCTCGGACTCGTCAAAGAAAAAGGGGGGGGGGGGGGGGCGCATGTTCCGGTTCAGGCCTACGATCAGGACCTGAAGGATACCTCTCCATCATTCAAGCAGACTTAGGGGCCGTAGTCTCGCCCCTCTACAGATCCTACAGTTCCTGCCAAGTCGCTCCGTGCGAGACGACTTCATGGTACTGGCGTATTCCAACCGGCAACGGACGCATTTTCATACTTTCGCATCTTGCAGTAGAGATACTGAGATGATCCGAGGTCCTCTCTATACCACTATTGGCTCGCTCATTCCGGGCAGAGGAATGTTCTCTCCGACTATCTGAGCAGAGCCTCGCAGATAGAGGGTACCTGGGGGTCTTTGGCCTTTAGTAGCCAGCAAGTCCTGGCCTGGGGGACCTGATCGCGACAGCCTGGAACTTCAAGCTTCCGCTGTTCTTCCCCCCAGTCTCAGACCCCAAGACTCTTTGGCAAAATGCTTTCTGGTGATGGTGGGACAACATTGACGCCTGCGGCTTCCCACCATTGTTGTCTGTTGAGAATGGGTCTCAACAAGACCAGGTTGTCTGTCAACCTTTCGATGGCCCTGAGAGCTCCACTGTGACTATACGCGGAACGGTTTCCGGACCCTCTGCTTCCCCTGACGGAACTCCCGGGAGAGCTTCTCCCATGGCACAGGCTACTCAAACAACCACACTACAACATCTTTCACGAGCCATGGCATAGCTTCGGCTTCACGCCTGGAGACACTACGCCGCCTCCTCAAGAAGAGACAACCCGCTACAGTCGTGGAGCGGAGGTCGCGTCACCAGCGATAGTCATCTGCAGGGGTCTACCAGGCGAAGTGGAGAGTCTTCTGTAGTTGGTGTCGTGGGAGAGATACCTCTTCCCTTGAGACCTCTTCTCCAGCAATAACGGACTTATTGCTTTTCGGCGGGAGGAAACTCCTTTCCGCTCTCGGCAATGAAGCCTGTCGCTCAGCTTTTCTCTGGCCTTCAGGCTGAAAGGAGTAGACTTTTTCCTTCCCGCTGGACCTTTCTTCACTCATGCGAAGCTGCGAACGTCCCTGCCCCCAGTCGGAGTGAAACCTCCTCCATGGTGCATGGTTCGGACTTTTTAGTCCCTTAAGAGATCTTTTCTAGAACCATTACGTCAGGCCTCTGATCGTATTCTGTCTTGGGGGACGGTGCTCCTGCTCACTCTGACCTCGGCCAGTGTATAAGCAATCTTCTCGGTCTCGTACGACTCCACCCTTTCTAAGGAATAGGGGAAGGCAACATTCAGGTTCGCTCCTGAATTGTTTGCTAGACTCAGAATCTTTGGGTCCCGGCCCTTCGGTCCAACTCCTTCAAGATTTCGAGTCGCCATTCTGTATCAGATGACCCAAACCTTCTCTTTCTTGCCAGTAAAGGAATTGAAGGGTTATCTTTGGGAACAGCTGCAGTTTGTCCTCACGTGCAGCCGGGTTGGGAGCACAGGAAGGACACGGGAGAGTCTCCAGTATACCTCTTCAGCTCGGACTCAAGGACATTCATCTCGACCTGAATCCAGACCCTCCCCCGTCACGTCGCCCTACAGCACGATGTCGGATACATCGCAACGTCCCTCGGCTTCGAGTAGTACTACTCTGTGACGCAGGTGCTACAAGCTGGAGTCTGGAAGCGTCTAATGACCTTCGCAGCCTGCTTCCTGCAGGACGTGACCCACAGGAGTATCGATACGTTTCTATCGCTCTGTGGTGGCTACACAACAGCTGGTCTAACCTCAGGCTCCTTTTTGGACAGGTAGCAGAAGGTTGAGGGCATTGTTATCAGGTTTTAGTCTGAATGAACGAAAGAAGTATGTCTGGCCCTTAGTTCTTTCTTCATCGTCCCCTCTACTGGGGAAGCAGCATCCTGGTCTCTGCATAGCTGACCTCAAACCTTTGCAGGTAAACCATGCTTCCTTGTGTTCCTAGTATTGAGTCAATACTGTCGCGTCCCCCATACCCTGACGAGGTGGTATTGGGAACGTCCTAACCCAGAGTTCCTTCTGGAACTCCAGGTCAACTGCCTAGGACGGGTCACACTTCTTCCTTCACACACAAGCTTATGTAGGCCACACGTTTCCTTGCGGAGTAAAGAACTTGTGAGGTGCAGGGACTCCTTTTCTCGAGTGCGACTCACTCGGATTTTGAGTCCCCCCCCCGGGTAAAGCCAAAGCCAGTATGGCTGGGGACTTTCCACCCATCCTAAGGGGTAAGTCACCCAATGTAAATAGCGTGGTTTGTATTTCGGTTACGGAACAAATGACAAATTCGGAGATAATTTGTATTTTTCCTAACCATACAAACCTTAGTTATTTACACATATTTGCCCGCCAGCCCTGTCCCCCAAGACAAGTCCTACCTCTAAGTGAAGTGAAGCAGTTCACCGGTGTGTGAGGGGGGAGGGGTAGCTAGCTACCACTCCCCTACTCCCCTGCTAACTAGCGCGGGGGGGTGATACACCCCCGTTAAATTCTAATGGCTCGCCATTTCAGCTACGCTAAAAGGTAAACCCAATGTAAATAGCTAAGGTTTGTATGGTTAGGAAAAATACAAATTATCTCCGAATTTGTCATATATGAAAGTGAAGAGTTCAACATTTGTCTTATCTTTGCACTATATTTACGTTGTTTGGTTCTTCTGGAAAGTCTGGAAAGACCTTTGTCTGATTGTCTGATATAGGAATAGCTGCAAGTTTTATGTGGAATCTTGTAAAAGTAGCTTAGATAGTTTTCGGGAGAATTCTTGATCAAAATATATTTTGATGTTTGAAAGACAAAAAAGGACATTTTACAGTATACTGTATTAAAAGCTATATAAAATTGAGGTTCCCTCTTGAATGAGGTATTATTATTATTATTACTTGCTAAGGTACAACCTAGTTGGAAAAGCTGGATGCTCTAAGGCTAGGGGCTCCAACAGGAAAAATAGCCTAGTGAGGAAAGGAAGTAAGGAAAATAAGATTTTTCAAGAACAGTAATAACATCGAAATAAATATTTCCTATATATAAACTATAAAAACTTGAACGAAACTAGAGGAAGAGAAATTAGATAGAATAGTGTGTTCTAGTGTACCCTCAAGCAAGAGAACTCTAACCCAAGACAGTGGAAGACCATGGCACAGAGGCTATGGCACTACCCAAGACTAGAGAACAATGGTTTGATTTTGGAGTGTCCTTCTCCCAGAAGAGCTGCGTACCATAGCTAAAGAGTCTCTTTTATCCTTACCAAGAGGAAAATAGCCACTGAACAATTTTCAGTGCAGTAGTTTTAACCCCTTTGGTGAAGAAGGATTGTTTGGTAATCTCAGTGTTATCAGGTGTATGAGGACAGAGGAGAATCTGTGAAGAATAGGCCAGACTATTCAGTATTTGTGTAGGCAAAGGGAAAGTAAACCATAACCAGAGAGATGGATCCAATGTAGTACTGTCTGGCCAGTCAAAGTACCCCTTAACTCTGAAGCAGTAGTATCTCAAAACCAATAATTTTGATAATAAAAGATTTATCTTGTAATGACAGAAAAGTTATTTTTTTTTACTTTTGCAATCCACACTTTATGACACTTTATGATATGATTAGGATATTTTAGTTTTTCTGATTAGAATCATATAAATTTTATCTTTAAGAAATTCAGGACTACAAACAGGAAAGCTATTGAAAATAAGGTTGGTAAAATAGATATTTTAATTCGTTGCTGTGATTGTAATAAAATGGATATAGGAAGAAACATTTCTGAAGGCACAAAATTTTAAGCATTCAAAAGTACATTTAATATTTATTTGTTCTGACATCAGAATACAAACCATACATTCTTTATTAGGGTATATACTTTTGGCAAAGCTGAAACTAGCTATAAGACTTTTGGCGAGGTGTAACTACCCCTACCTGTAGTTAGCATGGGAAAGGGGTTTAGTACCGACT
This sequence comes from Palaemon carinicauda, assembly GCF_036898095.1. Classification (NCBI taxonomy): domain Eukaryota; kingdom Metazoa; phylum Arthropoda; class Malacostraca; order Decapoda; family Palaemonidae; genus Palaemon; species Palaemon carinicauda. Next base: position 44,970,512 of record NC_090752.1, read on the forward strand.
ACGCTGCTCACACACACACACACACACACACACACACACTTGTGTTCTATTTTCACTTTTTTTTCTTTTGGCTCAATGAGAATAGACGTTTGTCTCACTGCCCAACTTTCTTAACTGGCCTTTGACTAATTTTCTTGTTTTTTCTTGAACAGAACATATCTATGATATATTCTCATGTTTATACAGTATATAGGCTATATGTGTATGTATGTATATATTATTTTATATGTACAGTATATATATATATATATATATATATATATATATATATATATATATATATATATATATATATATATATAATATATATATATATATATATATATATATATATATATATATATATATATATATATATATATATATTTATATATGTATATATGTATACATATATATATATATATATATATATATATATATATATATATATAGATATATATATATAGATTATATATATATATATATATATATATATATATATATATATATATATATATATATATATATATATATACAGTAGGGTCCCGAATTATGCGAGAATTTGGTCGATTAATGACCTCGTGTAAATGGAAAATCGCGAATTTCGAAACACACAACTAACAGAAATAATTCCATTGCGGCCATGGCAACCAGCAATTTGCCTATTCAAATGTGTTTACTACCCATTTCCAATACTTTCTTTGTACTATACTGTATTTCTTTATAATATCAAATTGTTCTTGTAAATAAATAAAACATTTAATATACTTTAAAGTTCTAATAACTTGAAAAATGGTTAAAATTACAACCAGGATAGGTGTAAACACCATATATTTCCCGTTATAACACAACCCAAAATACAGACAAATTTTAATGTTTGTCATATCTATTGTATAATACAACTGGTGAATAGCAAAACCATCACTCTTTAGACTAGCTTGTATGATTGAAAATCCAGAATTATCAAAATAAAGGCGATTTTATATCATGCGTTTCCTAAACTCGCTAAAAAGCACAATAGAAAACGACAACCAATGTTTTGTTTACGTTTATCTCTGATCACAACGAAGAAACAGACGCATTTATACATCTGTGTTTTTGAATTGACAGCAATTTTACCAAGTATAGAATATATGTTGAATTTGTTGTTACCAATGTTCTAATTATTTTTTATTAGAACTTTCAAATAAATGAAATGAATGCCATTTATGAAATGTTTTTCTTTATGATGCCGCCTGAAACGGAAACCTTCCATTTGTTTACGCTCCATCTTCGATCATAATAAACAAACGAATGCATTAAACACACATGATCTAAGTCATAACTAATGATATTACAAACATTTAGTAAACATTATGTTATTACAAATATTTTACTTACCGTATCCATATAAATTCCTAAATTCGTAGCAAAGCTGGAAATTTTTTTTTCCTTATGCGTTTAATCCACAATAGCAAACTGCCGCTAATGACAGAGTGATAACTTAAGATAATTCTAAACTGTTACGAAAGATAATTGTCCTTTCCATATCCAAAATACTTTTCCTAACTTCAGTTATAAGTCAACTTGTACCCACCTCAATTATGGATCCATGTGCAAAAAAGGTAAAAGAAGAAAGTACTAGGCCTATTTTTAAAGTCGCCGAACAATTAGGTTACCGCTATAACGTTCGATGTGTGTGAGAGAGAGAGAGAGAGAGAGAGAGAGAGAGAGAGAGAGAGAGAGAGAGAGAGAGAGAGAGAGAGAGAGAGGGATGGTTTTAAAGTACTAAACAATAAATATGATAGGTTATAACACATTGGTGTTTATTTAATATTAACTGTATAGATGGTTTGAATAAGTTAAGAAATGGTGTAAACAATTCTTTGTTATTGTATTCGCGCGGAAGCTAGACATCAGCTGATGTGATCACAGCCAAAAGTAAAACATAAATAAGTTAGCAATACTCGATTTTTAAAACACACCCGAAATTTAACAACATAAGTACATGTTTTATTATAGCGCAATTGACATTTAAAGAGTAAAAATTTTCTGGAATAGAATGGTGTTTCCTAAAAAATAGTGGTTTGTGGACGAAATCGGTTACCGTATTTTAAGCTATGATTGAAATGGATGTATACACGGTATAATTTTTTCGTTTTGTATTTAATTGACACTTCAAGAAAACCGATTTTGGTTTCTTCATCTATTTGTAAGTATTGTATAACGAGAGAGAGAGAGAGAGAGAGAGAGAGAGAGAGAGAGAGAGAGAGAGAGAGAGAGAGAGAGAGAGAGAGAGAGAGAGATATTATGACGCAGAAGGTTACAGACCTAGAACAGGGGAGGATGAAGGTGGGGGGAGTGATGAGATAGGCTGGGTGGACTCAGAGGGGAGACGGTAGGAGACGGGGGAAGGGGGGATTTGGTTGCCAGTGGCTAAAAATAGATTCTGAAAGACGGTAAAGGGAAAAACGAATCCCATCGAATAAACAGAATAAGGAAAGGGAATAAGATCCAGAGGAATAATAGATATAATGGAATGAAAATGACTAGATGGTGTTAATTGTGATAAGAATAATTTAGATATTTGAAATAAGAGTGTCTGAGGAGGTATAGAAGGAATTCATGATAAATATAGAGGAATATCAAAGGATACAGTTAGTTTGCATTAAAGGGTTTGTTATCGTTTATCGGCAGTGAATAGCCTAAACTTCGGTAACGAGTCGTCAATATTTTGTCATATTTTAAACAGTATACATTTGATTTGCAAACATTGGTTTTGTAGAGTAGACGGTAAAATAAAATCTAGAGAGAGCGAGAGAGAGAGAGAGAGAGAGAGAGAGAGAGAGAGAGAGAGAGAGAGAGATCTCTCTCTCTCTCTCTCTCTCTCTCTCTCGCTCTCTCTCTCTCTAGATTTTATTTTACCGTCTACTCTACAAAACCAATGTTTGCAAATCAAATGTATACTGTTTAAAATATGACAAAATATTGACGACTCGTTACCGAAGTTTAGGCTATTCACTGCCGATAAACGAACCCAGTCTACTCGTGAAAACCTTGAACGCCCAGAGGGAAAAATAAGGCTTTTAAATATACTGTACTAAACAAAAATACTGTAATGCTTTAATATACCATCATTAACACTACCATTACAATTATCGTAAGGTTGGAGAAAGATAAAGATTGCCGAGAACGTAACCACATTTCTGTTTACATTTTGTCAGCTGGACTCGCACAGTTAACAGTTGATTTAATTGTTGATGTGGAATTTTATCCTTAAATAGGCTATTCATTATGAAATTATGTTAATGAAATGTAATGTTGATATTGTTTTGTAACATTTATTATAAATCACCGTATTTAGGGCTACCAATATACAGTATTTAAAAAGACAATAGATTTGATACATTTTGTAGTGCTTGACTCGCGAACTTTGAACAGCCTCGCAGATACAGAAAATTTATTTTTGAAAAATAGCGATCGCGGAAAAGGGGAATCGTGTAATTCGAACACGCTTAATTCAGGACCCTACTGTATATGTATGTATATATATATATATATATATATATATATATATATATATTAGCAGCCTAGCTACAACCCTAGTTGGAAAAGCAAGATGCTATAAGCCCAAGGGATTTAACAAGGAAGAATAGCCCAGTGGGGAAAGGAAATAATGAAATAAATAAATGATGAGGAACAATTTACAATAAATCATGCTAAAAACAGTAACAACGTCAAAACGGATTCAACTACCCGATTAGGAAGATCATTCCACAACTTGGTCACAGCTGGAATAAAACTTCTAGAATACTGTGTAGTATTGAGCCTCATGATGGAGAAGGCCTGACTATGAGAATTAACCGCCTGCCTAGTATCACGAACATGATGGAACTGTCCAGGAATGTAAAGGATGGTCAGAATTATGAAAAATCTTCTGAAACACGCATAATGAACTAATTGAATGATGGTGCCAAAGATTAATATGTAGATCAGGAATAAGAAATTTAATAGACCATAAGTTTCTGTCCAACAAATTATGGTGAGAATCAGCAGCTGAAGACCAGACAGGAGAACAATACTCAAAACAAGGTAGAATGAAAGAATTAATACACTTCTTCAGAATAGATTGATCACCGAAATTCTTGTAAGACGTTCTCAATAAGCCAATTATTTGTGCAATTGAAGAAGACACAGACCTAATGTGTTTCTCAAAAGTAAATTTTCTGTCAAGAATCACCCCTAAAATTTTAAAACAATCATATAAAGTTACAGAAACATTATCAATGCTGAGATCTGTATGTTAAGGAGCCACTGTCCTTGACCTGCTTACAATCATACTTTGAGTTTTGTTAGGATTCAACTTCATACCCCACAATTTGCACTACACTAATTTTAGTTAGATCTCTATTAAGGGATTCAGCAACCCCAGATCTACTTTCAGGGGATGTAGCATCATCTGCATATGTAACATGTTTGTTTTTTTTAGGCAAAACCACATGTCATGTGTACAGTATATAGTATGAGAAGTAATAGGCCAAGAACATTACCCTGTGGAACACATTCCTATACTCACTATGGCGCCCATCAACAACAACTCATTGAGATCTATTAGTTAAGAATTCAATATTAATGCTAAGAAACAACCCACCCACTTCCTATATAAACTATATATATTTTAACAAAACAAACAGAAATTAGATAGAATAGTGTGCCCGAGTGTACCCTCAAGCAAGAGAACTCTAACCCCAGACAGTGGAAGACCATGGTACAGAGGCTATGCCACTAACCAAGACTAGAGAACAATGGTTTGATTTTGGAGTGTCCTTCTCCTAGAAGAGCTGCTTACCCTAGCTAGAGAGTCTGTTCTACCCTTACCAAGAGGAAAGTGGCCACTGAACAATTACATTGCACTAGTTAATCCCTTGGGTGAAGAGAAATTGTTTGGTAATCTCAGTGTTGTCAGGTGTGAGGACAGACGAGAATCTTTAAAGAATAGGCCAGACTATTCGGTGTATGTGTAGGCAAAGGGAAAGAATTGTAACCAGAAAGAAGGATCCAATGTAGTACTGTCTGGCCAGTCAAAGGACTTCACAACTACCAAATTAAGTCACAGCTGGAATAAAACTTCTAGAATACTGTGTGGTATTGAGCATATGATGGCGAAGGCCTGACTATGACAATTAACCCCATGCCTAGTATTACGAACAAGATGGAACTGTCCTGGAAGATCTGAATGTAAAGGGTGGTAAGAATTATGAAATTACATGAAATAATTCAAATGTATTTGCCTGTATTTCACTGTGGTTATAGCTTTATTATAGAATTTAATGTGATGTTTTTGTAGGACTTGAAACTAATTATCCAATTTACCAGTAAACACAACTCATCACACAAAAAAATGGAGACACAAAAGCCAGTCCATAACCAAATATTTTCAGATGAAGAGGCATCAATGTATGTATGTATGTATGTATGTATTCAGATACAGTGCATCAAAAGAAGGGGGATGGGGCCACGTGGTGCACCACACGGCACATAAATCTCCAAGCACTACAGCAGTTCCATCAGCTCCTGGTGGGTCACTCGCTGGTGTCGATGAGCGACAACATTGCGGTAGTGGCTTTCGTAGAACATGCAAGGCGGTATCTTGTCTCGCAGCACCTTTGTCATCGAGCAATGGAAATGATAAGATGGGCTGAAGACATCTCTGAATCCCTAATCAGCTCGCTTCATTTCGGACAAGAGGAATGCACTTACAGACATCTGAGCAGAGTGACTTAGATAGTGGCCTCCGAGTGGCATTTGAATCATCCAGTAGCTAACAAAGTCAGACCTTTGTGGGGTTCCCCAGCAGTGGACCTGATTGCAATGTCCCTGAACACTGGGCTCCCACTTTACTGTTTACCAGTCTTGGATCCCCAGACCTTTTGTCAGGATGCATTCCAGCAAAGGTGGGACTATATTTGATGTTTACGCCTTTCCCCCATTCTACCTGATGAGAAGGGTGCTCAACAAGGCAAGATTATCCGGAAACCTGTCAATAACCCTCATAGTTCCGCTATGACTTTATTCATAAAGGTTTCTGGACCACCTTCTGCTGGTGACAGAAATCCCGAGAGAACTCCCTCCACGACACAACCTACTCAGATAACCACACGGGAACATCTTCCACAAAGCCATAGGATCAATATGTCTTCATGCCTGGAGACTATCCAGCATCTTGTCACATAGATAGGCCATCTGCAACAAGTTGCAAATAGGATGTTGCGAATAACTCTGGAAATCTTCAGTTGCCGTTTACTAGACTAAGTGGACTGCCATCTGTGGTGGGTGTTGTGGATGAGGGCTTCTCTCCCCTCAATTCCACTTTCCAGCAATAGTGAAATTCCTTGGATACCTTCGGGAGGGAAAACTACTCTCGGTTTCGGCGGTGTAAGGCTACTGCTTGGCCTTGACCCTCTCCTTTAGCTGAAAGGAGTTAACATTTCGTTGGTATTGTCTCTCCTTATACAGAGTTTTGAGCTTGCCTGTCCTCAGTTGGAAGTTAGCCCTCCTCCATGGAATGTGGTTCGCGTTCCCATCAGATCTTCACCTGACCTTAAAGACGGTTTTTCTGATCATGTTGTCTTCGGTTAAGAGAGTCGGCAAACTCTATGGTCTTTCCTATGACGTCCCCCATTCAAGGCGATGGGGAGAGGTAATACTCGACTTTGTTCCTGGGTGTCTCTCCAGCCCTAAAAATCTGGCAGCAATGGATCCCAGATTCAAACCCTTCAGGATTGGGAGTCTTCATATCATAACCCTTATCCAGATCAACTGCTACTTTGCCCAGGGAGGAGCTTGAATTGCTACCTCAAGAGAACTACAGGAGCTCGCACCCGAGTGGCAGCTCTCTTCGTCAGCTCGGGGAAGGTAAAGAGAAGGATCACCAAGAACACGTTCGCTGCTTGGATTTGCAAAGTCATAGACCGGACATTGAATCCTGATCCTTTCCCTCAGCCAAGGAGACCTAGAGCTCATGAGATTAGGGGTATGAGTACGTCCCTAGCGTTTAAGAACTATGTGACTCAGGTCCTACAAGTGTGTGTGGAAATGTTAAACGACCTTCACCGCCCACTTCCTACAAGACGTGACCCACAGACACGTGGAGATATTCTCCATTGGCCCTGTGGTGACTACACAATTCATGGTTTAAACACCACAAGGATTAATTCTCGGATGATTGATAAGAATAACTGGCTCTGTCTTTATTTCATCTTTCCGTCTTTTGAAGAACAGCATCTACAATACTCTGCAAGATGGCCTTCTCTGTCTGCAGGTAAAACCATTTATCTTGTGAAACCTGGTTTAAGATATGTACACTTGTTGCATTCTCATACCCGCTGGCGAGGTGGGATTGGGTAACTTCTATGGTTAATTCAAAGATTACTATGTTCCTGAGAATTTTTACCTAGACTAGTTACACTGCTAGTATCACACAATCACACGGATTGATCAGGCCGCTAACCATGCTTTGCACAGAATTTAGCAAGGTGCCAGGGTTTCTCCCTGTTATGTGCAGAGCATGTACGGGAAAACTCTGGTCAAAAACCAGTCGGTTGGTTTGTACTTCCACCCATCTAAAGGGTGAGTCTTTCCTAATAAAGAGCGCAAGGTTTGTATTCTGGTGTCGGAACAAATGACAAATTCGGAAGTAATTTGTATTTTTCCTAACCATTTAAACCTGTAGCCCTTTATACACATTGGCCCTCCATCACCTATCCCTCAGTAAGTCCTACCTGCAAGAAAAAGTGACGGTAGAACACAGGTGTGTGTGAGAGCAGGGTGGTCGGTACTACCCCCCCCCCCCCACTAACTAGTGATGGCGGTAGTTACACCTTTCTAAAAGTCTTATGACTAGCTTCAGCTTTGCCAAAAGTATATTCCCCGATATAGAGCTATATGTTTGTATGGTCAGGAAAAATACAAATCACTTCCAAATTTGTTATATCTAAAATGCCAAGATGATATCATTTTATTCTTAAGCAAATTGCATTTATGATGCACACATATTTATGGTGTTCTTTGGTTTATGTATTTGGATGACATTACATGTAGTATTTGTCCTTTATCTGAAAATATTAATGCCTTATATTTTTCAATTGAATAATTCCACCAGAATCAAGCAACACAATGTGTAAGGATGGGACATACTGTATGTTGAATGCCTTAATTTTACATATGAATAATTTTAGCAATGTGAGATTTGGAATTTCAAAAGTTTTAGTATATTGTACAGTAATTATATAGCCAGGCATAATGTTGTAAGTCTGCTTCTATAAAAAATTGTAATGAACTGATTAAATCAAGTCATGGTAAGTATAAACAGATTTTTTGGCTTTTTCTTTCAAGTTTCAATTGATTCACTTTTAATATATGGTTTATAGATGTTATGTATGACAGAAACATCTTATTAAAGCTGAATACTGTATATATGTACCTTACTATATTTATACAAAATTCTTAAGATAATGGGGAAATGAGAAATTATTGATATTTTCTTTAGACTACATTTCTTTGGTTCCTCCTATAAATGGTTAGCATTGTTATTGTGAAGGAAGTTGTCAATAGGATCCAAAGCTATTTTAAGTAACCAAAAATTGTCAAATGGTCAGAATTTATTCTTTTAGAGAATATTTTATTGTAATTTGAAAAATCTTATTTGAATATTGTCCATTTTTTATAGATATAGAGAACCATATTGTATACACTATGTGATTTAGGATTTGTTTTATGACGCTCATCTTATTCTCCTTCTTTTCCATTTGAATCAGTTTTAAAGCATCGACAAGCTCGTGAACAACACCAGTCCCAGCACCCAAATCAAGGTCAAGGTCAACCATCCATGCATCAGCCTCCTCCTCCACCACCCCCTCCTCCTCCACAAGGAGGTTTTCCAGGAGGAGGTGGTAGTGGTTCATTCCCTGGCCAAAATTTTCCTCCAGGTTACCCCTACCCCCCCAGTTCAGGGTATCCTGGAGCTGATGTCAACCAGTTTAATCCTGGGAACCCACCCTCAGGGGGATTTTCTCAAGGGCAGTATCCTCCTCCTCCTCCACCTACGAGTGAACCACCCCCTCCCACATCCTTCCCACAGGTCACGTCAGCTTTTCCACCAACTGGAGAACCTAATTATGCTCCATCTCCCAATTTTGCTCCTCCAACTACTTCTGAACCACCTTTTTCTCATAATCAGTCATTCCCTCCCCCACCTCCAGGAGATGCTACATATACAGCTCCTCAGGTTAGTATTGGAACTTGTTGAATTTTGTTTGTGCAACAATTGATGTATAGTATTCTTTTGCTCATAAATCAATTGCTTTTTTCATATATTAGTACTTTATAGGGTCATGTTATACTGTAAATTTCCTTCATGTCCTTTGCATAAGTTCAGGGAGAAAAGTAAAGTTTACACATGAGGTTGATTTTGTGGATGTGTGTGATTCACAAAAAAAAAATGTCCCCCCAAAAATAAAATTGTAATCTTCTTGTGGAGTGAAATTGATATAGCTCTTCACTTGGACTTTTCAAGTGGCAAATCTATAGTATGCAAACCATTCATCCTTTAAAATAGGGATATGTTTTGAGCAGCTCTGAAATGGACATTGAATTGCTTACATGGTAGCTGGTTAATGACAAGTAGTGGTAAGGGGAAGCCCCGCCTACCCACCTGTTACGGAATAGACACTTTTGTTATTGTCCGCAATGTATACAGACGTACTGTCATGGTGCCTTCTATACTGTTGGATCTCTTCTTACATTTGTATGTGTTTAGTGGTGGCTTTTTTTTATTTTTATTTTTGAGATCAACTCACTTGTTTGTGGAAAAACCTCTGGTGTAATAGTTTGTGTTGCGGCTGAGAAATCTTGTAGTTTTCTCCTCAGAGGGAGCATAGTCATTAAAGGCACCTAGACCATGGTTATTCTGTGATAGCAAGGAATAATGGTTGGTATGGGGAGGGAGAGCTTACCATCTCTCTTCATCTTGTACCAATGTAATCTCCCTTCTCCATTCAATTTTTCTGATATTTCTTTCTTGAAAAGCAGACAATGAAGAAGGTATTTGCTTTGCTGGGGAAGACCTTTTGTTGAGGGGACCGTCCGCTATGGTGTTTGATAAAACAATTTAAAAAAATCGAAAATTGTTTTATTGTGTTATGTATGCATAAACATATCCTACATGCTCTCGGGAAGTTTCAGCCAATTATTTTTATAAATAATGAAGATAAAGTGGTCTTTAGATAATTACGTCATCTTTACTGCATCATCTGCATGACTGAGTTTGATAGAATCATCTTTGCGTGTTTATTTTTGCATTTATATAACGATTTTTTTTACTTATATTTTGAAATCTTGTACGTCTGGCAGTGATGGAAGGCATAGGTAGAGGGTAGGCATACACGGATACAATCTACGAGAAGAAAAGCCTGAGTTTCCAAAGATGTATAGAAGTTACATTGCCTGTGTGTTGGTTTACTTGTAGTTCGTATTTACATTGTGTTTTCACAACGTCCTTGTGAACTTTATAGCAAGGCCAATGTTACCTAAGGTTGAAGAAAGAAAAAAAAGTAATGAGAGCAACAAAAAAAAGAACAAAAAAGAGAGGGAAACATGAATAAGAGTACAAAGCTGGAACATATTAACTAAAACTGGCATCAATGAGAGGCCGCTGGCAACTCATGACACCCTTACACCAAGTGTATTAGCAAACGTAGGGTTTACATATCTCGTTTAGGGAGCCTTTATGTAGGAATAAGTTATATAAGTACAAAGTAAAGTTATCATAATAATGTTATTTTGATTATTTTAAGAAAAAAATAAAAATTTATAGCAAATCTTTGGGAGCGTATAACTCAAAAACATACTTATTCACACTTAAGTACATTTTTCTCTTTGTTTGATTTCAGAGAGAAAGGATATAATTGAAAAGAAGAATAAAAATCCGACAATTCTGTGTAACAGAATTTTTATATTCCTTTTTCTCTTTTTTTCATGATTATTTTACGTCTGGACGAAGAAAATTAAGAAAAAAAATCATTAATAAAAAGATAAAGGAAAATAAAAAATCTGTCACACAGAATTATTTGATTTATAAAGAAGTTTTGATGGTATGATTTTCAATACAATTGGTGTCATATTAGTGGAGATAAATGTACTTAAAATTTTTATAAAAATCATGATTTTTGCTAATGAAAAAGTTTTTGATCAAATGACTTGCAATTTTTATATGATGAAGAAGGTATTATATATGTCTACAACATACTGTATATAGAAATGGTTATTTTGAACCATTAGAAGAAAAAAATGGCTGACATAGTGGACGGTCCCCTTTAAAGCTCCTTGCAACTAATAGCGATTGCTCTCCTTCTTTATGAGGTGGTGATGGTACTCATTTGCTAACTGGCACCTTCCAGGTCAGGCAAGCGAGTGTGGTTTTGCATAATAGTTATTGCTGTTGCACCGAAAGCAAGTGAACTGTCTTACTAGGACCGAATATCAGCACTGTAAGCCATGGAAGGATGAGAGCATATGTACCCATATTTCTTGTTCCTATCACAATTCTGTACAAAGGATTGTTTATTACCCTGGTTTTCGCTCTGCTCCACGTAAGTCGCCAGCTGACTTGTATTTTTGGGGTTGTTTAGCGATCATGTGCCTTGTATGACTGTCATCACTGTTTCATCAATTGCAGGTGACTTGTATTAATAGGACTAACCTCCAATAGTGTATAGTAAGTAAATAGGGTATCATATGATACTCTGATACACCTTCTGCCATTAAAGGGGCCAGCCGCCTAATGCCATTTTTTAAGGACAGGACTTTGACATTGATACCACTTAATAAGGTGACTTAGGACATCTCCAAACTGCATGGGATTTTTGCCTCTGACCTTTGGTTTTGCGACGCCAGGTCGATTTATCCTGAAAATTAGTGTTTTTCAAATTCTATCTCCTCCCTTGATACTTATTACTGTATTAGGACCTGGGATTACTACCCTATATTGACCTGATGTAGACCTCCAATGAAATAGAGTTTGTTCCAACACGAATACTTACCTCGAACTACTTTCTTAGGAGTTACCTGTAATCTCCTCTCTACCGACCAGAGTTTTGTGTAGTATACCCTAAACCCGTTTTCTATGGAGTGCTAACCCGGGAGTAAGAGAACGTGCCCCGAGGGTAGCCTTTGCGCTAGGTCAAGGTCCGCTTGGGTCATGAGCGCCAGTAAGTTCTCTGGTCGCGACGTGATACCACGTCGCTCTCGTCTCTCTCGACCCTTTGTGTCCGCCTCGTGTGTCCCGCGTGTTTACCACGTGGTAACTTTGTGCTTATCCCTTGTGTTCCTGTGCGTTCACTACCCTTCCTTGTGCTTCCCAAGTGTATCCCTTTGATTCCCTGCGTTCCTGTGTCTTGTGGTTGTGTGCTATGGAGCAAATCCGCCGTTGTCCTGGGCCTAGAGCCGGAAAATCGTGTGGAGCGTTCCTCTCCAAATCTGAAGTGGATCCTCACCCCCTTTGCTCTTCCTGTAGGGGCAAGATTTGCTCTCCTTCAGATACGTGCTTTGAGTGTGTTGGTTGGAGTGAGATTCAGTGGGTGCGATACGGCACGAAGGAAAAGAAGTCGTCGAAACGCTCGCCCAGAAAATCTAGCGTCTCTTCGCCGCTACCGTCGCCCAGTGGACGGTCCGACGGGGCTTCTGTCTCTCCTTCCCCTACCCAGAGTAGGGGACGAGGTAAGTCCGTTGCGGAGAAAGAGCCGGGGGTTCTTCCCCAGGAGTCTGGTGTGTGTGAAGTGGGAGTTGCGGGGCCTTCTCGGGCTAGTGGGGAGCCTGGTAGTGCTGTTGGGGGGTTCTGGAGACTCGGCCCTTGTGCTTGGGGGGCACGTTTCCTCCAATGACCCCCTATGGTGTAGTAATGTTGTTCCTGTGTCTTCGCCCCCTTCGTGGGCCTGTGTTTCAGGTTCTTCGGCAGGCGGCGACACCCAGGGTAAGTTAGACTCCACAGTAAGTGATACCTTCGGATGGAAGCTCCCTAAAACGCCAGGTAGGTCCCCTATGCGGATGGAAGAGGGCCTGGATACCTGGTTCCCTAGTGTTGGGCGCCAACCCTCGTTCCCAGCTCCTCTGACGGCGGTTCCAGAAACCTTCCTGCAACCCTCTACCTCGGGTACGCAACGAGTCGCGAAGCCCTCCGCGGCCCCCGCTTCTGCCCGCCGTGCGGGTGGTACGGTGTCGTCGGGCTCTTCGGATGGTGGGGAGTCATTCTCTTCGGAAGAAGAAGCCAGGAGGAGACATCGGCGCCGGAGGGAGCGGTCCAGGAGCAGGCGTTCCCGCTCAAGATCCAGTTCGAGGTTCAGCAGGAGACGATCCCGCTCTCCACGGAGGAAACACAGGAGGAGTGGGTTCCCCGATGGTGATTGGGTATTCGTTCCCCGTAAGTCAGAGTTACAGTGTTCCCCAGACCGGCGGTCCAGGGATTTCTCGCCACGGAGACCATCCTCCAGACGTAGGTATGACCCTCGCAGGGAGAAATGCGAGAAGGCCTCTGCAGGCAGGCGTAAGACCGCGAAGCCTCCGGTTCACCCCGCCCAGCGGGGGGAACCGTGCTTCCTTACGAGCAGCCTGGCCGAATCAGCCCAGCTGGTGCGGCCCTCGGACTTTAAGGAACGGTTCCCGCCGTCGGGTCAGCCCACGGGATCCGCGTCCTCGTCCCCCAGAGAGCATGATCGGACGGTAGTCCTCGCCTGCTCGGCGATGCCAGTCCTAACCCCCGTACCTGGTACGGAGGTCTCCGCCGGGGAAGACCAGTACCTCCGCAGGGGAGTGCCTGTTGTGCCAGAACCAAGACGCCCGGTGGGAGTGCCCGGTGACCCGGCTCCCCGGGACCAGGTCGAGGCTTCGGCCGACGGTAGGGAAGGTTCCCCGACCGAGGATTCGGCCTATCGAAAAGTTATAAGCCTGATCAGGAGACATCACAGGATTGAAGAGCCAGTTGCTACCGATGAGGACTACTGGAGGTCCAGCCTTACCCGGTTGATGCAAGCGCCTGTCCAACAAAAATCCTCCCTGGCACTTCCTGTGGCCCGAGATCTCGTCCTGGGCCGAGAGCACGTTGATAGAGTGGTAGCAGGCAATGCTGAAGCTCCCAAGACGCAGAGCTCTTCGAAGTTGCTCCAAGGGCTCAAAACACAGAGCAGGGTCTATGTGCCAGAGGGACAACGACCGGGAGCCTGCAAAGTGGAACCTGCTCTCGACATTTTGGGACAGGGCGCCTCGGAGGACAGAGCCTCTTCAGCCCCGATTTGTTTTTCACAATCGGAGGCTGCGATGATGGAGGAGATGTCTAAGGACCTAGTTCACGTCTCCTCTTGGTTAGACTGGTGGGCTTCCACTCTAGTAGGTGTGCAAGCAACATATGACCTGACAGACCCAGAACAGCAAAGCCTCCTGAGGGAGCTTATCATCTCTGGGGGCAAGACCCTTAAGTTCCTCACCTACCAGTCCCTCGCCCTGTCAGCGAATTGGGTGCTTCGCAAAAGGGACACCATCCTGGCGAAGCTTTCCCGGAAGGTCCCAGACAGAGAGGCGAGGGCCATGAGGAGCCTTCCTGTGTGGGGTGACTCCTTGTTCCCCTTGAAGGAGTTAGAGGAGATCATGGAGAAGATGGCTAAGCGAAAAGAAGTAAACGCGCCCAGGCCTCCGCCGGTAAGGAGGCCCCCCTACAAGAGGTCAGCCTCAGACGGTTCCTCGGCTCCTCAGGCCCCCCCTAGCCTGACGAGGAGAGAAGCCCCTTCTTCCTCTTGGGCCTCGGCACCTCAGCCCCCCCGTAGAGGAGCCCCAGCAGCGTCGGCCTCGTTTAGGACAGGTTATTCTGCCTCCAGGAGAGGCCGTTCAGGCCGCTCCTCCAGGAGGAAATAGAGTGGGAGGCCCCCTACTCCTGCCCAAGCCTCAGGTTGGGGGATGCCTCAGACTACATTGGCAAGCATGGAAGGCTCACGGAGCAGAGCCCTTGGACAGTGTCCGTACTGAAGGAGGGCTACAGGTTACCGTTCTTAGCAGAACCTCCCCCTCTAATTCCGGCCAGCCTGTCGGAGTGGTTGGTACCCAAGGACCCGTTGAAGAGGGCTGCCCTTCAAGAGGTGGTGTCCACCATGTTGGAGAAGGGCGCCATGGAGGAGATCCTACACCCAGGACCAGGTTTCTACAGCCGCCTGTTCCTGGTCGAAAAGGCGACGGGGGGGGTGGAGACCGGTGATAGATCTGTCGGCTCTCAACAAGTTTATAAGAAAGACAGAGTTCAAAATGGACACTCCAAAGTTGGTCCTGCTGTCCTTGAGGGAGAAAGACTATATGATGACCATAGACCTCAAGGACGCTTACTTCCAAATTCCGGTCCTCCCCTCGAGTCGGAAGTTTCTCCGGGTGAAATGGGGTACCCAGATCCTGCAATTCAAGACCCTTTGTTTCGGATTGTCGACAGCTCCCCAGGTATTCACGAGTGTCTTCACGAGAGTCTCGGTGTGGGCTCACGAGCGAGGCATTCGCCTCATCCGGTACCTGGACGACTGGTTGCTTCTTTCCTCCTCGAAGGACGTTTTGAAGGAGCAAGGTATGAAACTTCTCCAGTTTTGCTAGGGTCTGGGTATCATGATCAACCCAGAAAAATCGAACCTATCTCCCTCCAA
The DNA here is from genome assembly GCF_036898095.1 of Palaemon carinicauda. Lineage (NCBI taxonomy): Eukaryota > Metazoa > Arthropoda > Malacostraca > Decapoda > Palaemonidae > Palaemon > Palaemon carinicauda. Next base: position 44,986,195 of record NC_090752.1, read on the forward strand.
CAGAATGACCTATTTGGGGATGACACTGGATTCTCTACTAGTGAAAGCTTTTCCGTCGGAGGAGAGGATAAGCAATCTGATGAAGATCCTTCGTCCGTTCCTGTCGGGGCAACACAGGAGGGCGAAGGACTGGCAAAGACTAATAGGTCATCTGGTGTCGTTGGAAAAACTGGTTCCCCAGGGGGAGACTCAGACTCAGAGCCGTCCAATGGATCCTGAAGAACTTCTGGTGCCAACTGGACTCGCACCAGAAATTAATCCCAGTCCTACCAAACACAATACCCTCCCTGGAATGGTGGCATTGCCGGTCAAACTCGCTCAAGGGGATGCCCTTCGCGACCGACCCTCTTGAGTTACTTCTATTCACAGACGCCTCCAACCAGGGATGGGGAGCCCATCTCCTCAACGGGACGACGAGAGGAACCTGGATGGACGGGGAGAAGGACCTACACATCAATGTTCTAGAGTTGAAGGCAGTCCAGAAAGCTTGCCTGCACTTCGTCGATCTACTCTGGGGTTTGTGCTAGCACTGAAGGATGTTATTATAACTTCCTGTCTTGTGACTCATGGAATCTATACAGATGCCATTGCTCACAATATGCTTTATATTAAAATGTAATAATTATCAAAATTCACAATGACCGAAGAAATACCGCATTTTCTTGTAGGGATCAATGTTTTTGACTTATTGAGTTACTTTTACTAATTTCCCTGTAACTATGAAAGTAAGAGAAATTGTGACAAAATATTTCATATTCGCATTCTCCATTGCTGTACAAAGCTCAGTGAATTTTTTCAGGATTTTGTGTTTTTTGTCCCATACCCCACATATTGGCTTTCCGGCTGGGCCTTTAAGGAGCAAAGCTGACAGAGCTTATACGCTGAAATGTAACTTTTTGTTCTGTCACTGATTCTGAGCTTGTGGTAACTGCTGCCACTGTTCACTTCTTATCCACTTCAAGAGTTTTCTCACTGACTGGTAAACTTCAGTATCGGTCAACAAGGTGAGGCTTGTGTAACAGGGAATGTTGTTTACACTGGTATAAGGTAATAATTCCTTTTGGACCAAACTCCAACTCCTAGGTAATTAAGGGTAAAGATGCACTGTCATGTGAAGCTATATTTTTCCTCTTATTCTAGTCTCAAAAGAAGGCGGCAAAATTGAATATGTTCAGGAAGGCCTGTCAGAATAAATCCTGTGGGGACTGAAAATGATCTTTCCTTTCATTTGAGAAAAGGAAACAGTTCCCACCCAGTACCCAATCCCGTGCATCAGGCTGTGTGCCCAGTATGGCTATATGCTGAAAAGAATGACTGGCTCTCTTTCTTTCATCTTTCCCTCTTGGGGAACAGCACCTACGGTACTCTGAAAGCTGACCTCCTCCGTCTGCAGGTAGAACCATTTCCCTTGTGTAACCGGGTATAGAAATATATTCTGTATTTGTTGCATCTACATACCCCCTGGTTAGGTAGGATTGGGTATGGTTGGTTCAAAGATTACTACATTTCTGAAAGTTCTTATATAGACTAGTCAAACTGCTAATGTCACACAATCACACAGATTGCTCAGGCTGCTAAAGTGTGCTATTGCACTTAGGTTTTAGCAAGGTGTCAGGGGAAGAATAGGCGGTGGGGAACGTCAATGAATTGGAGGACGTTCAGATGCCTGAGGTGCCTTAGGAGAGTGTCTCTGCAGCCTAGAGAGATATTCCTTAGTTATTCTAAGGGGTCTGTCAGGAGATGTAGGAACACCCGCAAATTTATTTGGGGGATCTTTAATCCCTTCAGGGCATGAATTGGTCTACCGCTAAAGGTGGTCACAGCGGGTATCTTCAACGAAGATATAGGAGTTTTGAAGGAACCCAATTCTACTGCAGAAGCTCGTGAAAAACTCATGAAATTGGGCGAAATACTTGTGAAAATGCAAGACTCGTGCTGAAACGCACGTATAAGGGATAAACCTCCAGGTCAAAAGCCAACCAGTTGGTTAGGTCAGCCACCCAGCTTAGGGGTGAGTCTTTCTTAATAAAGAGCGAAAGGGTTTGTATTTAGTGTCGGAACAAATGGCAAATTTCAAAGTAATTTGTATTTTTCCTAACGAGATAAACCTCGAGCTCTTCAAATTTGGCCCGACATCACCTATCCTCCCGTAAGTCCTGCCTGCAAGCAAAACTGATGATAGAAGACAGGTGTGTGTGTGAGCAGGGTAGCCGGTACTACCCCCCTAACCCATGCTAACTAACGGTGGGGTAGTTACACCTCGCTAAAAGTCTTATGTCTAGTCTTCCAGCTTTGCTGAAAGCATATTCCTTAGTAGAGTGCTCAAGGTTTGTATCATTAGGAAAAACACTAAGTACTTCAAATTTGTCATTTCAAAGAATATCTATTCTGTAATTGTTGGGAAATAATTTTTGGTGACTTAAGTTTGTGATTTTTTTTTATAATTTTATACAATAAGTAATGTTTGTTTGTTTTTAAATATTAAACAGGCAGGTGAACCTGGTGCCTTCACGACTAGCACAGCTGGATATGTGCAGCCTCCACCACCGCCCCCACCTCCTCCTCCTTCAACAAATTTAGATGCAATCACTGCTCAACAGCAGCAGTTGCAGGAACAAATACATCAGAGTGAACAAAATCTAGCTGCTCAGCAGCAGGTAAGAAAATATCTCTATAGTTGCTACTTAACTACTTAGACAACCAGTTTCTTTAATCAATGCGTGTGCTTCCATTAATTAATTTTCAATATTAAACTTACCCGATAATCATGTAGCTGTCAACTCCGTTGCCCGACAGAATTCTATGGAGGGATACGCCAGCTATCACAATACTAGAAGGGGGTGTACTTACCAGCGCCACCTGTGGCCAGGTACTCAAGTACTTCTTGTTGACACCTCCTCAATTATTCCTCTGTCGTGCTTCCGGCAAGACGTTCTGGGATACGCTTATGTTCTTGGAGTATTTTCACGACTTTGGTGAAGTATTTCTCTTTGATTTCGGCTGTCGCTTTACTGGAAACTTCTATATTAGCTTAGTTAGCTTTTGGAATTAATTTGATTACTTATGGTGACGAAGAGAGTATGAACTCTCTTTCACCTTTAAATGGCCGACCCTTCCCTTAGACGGAAGTGTTGGTGTCTAAGAGAGTATAGACTCTCTTTCTTAATTTTGCTTGACAAAAGTTATAGATTTATTTTATATCTCTCCGCCTCTTATAGGCCTCTTCGATTAACTTCCTTTTTTTTTATAAACTTATTAAAATTAATTTTTATATTTGTTTATATTCGACCTTCCTAATAGTAGGCGGTCTTTTCTTGGTACCGAAGTTAATTAACATTGAGCCCGTCATTTCGGTTTTACCTGTTAACATATTATGCTATTTTAATGTCTTTGAAAGAATTTCTTTGATAGTCTAGTACTGTTTTCAAAGTTGAACTAACGTTTTGTTTTGTCTCTGCAGTTGTTGACGTTCAGAACGTTCAACTTGCACTCTATCGTTACGATAGAGAAAGAATTTTCACGGTTTCACATTGCAGTAAGAGTAACCGTGTCTAGCGTTTTGTTCATTCTTTCTTAACTTAATGGTTTTAATCCTAATAAAGGAACTTTTCATTTTGGGAAATATTTCAGTTTTTTTCTTGTACAATAATATGTTTTAACGATATATATGATTGGGCTCTTCTCTCAGGTTCTAAGTCAAGAGAGAGAGAGAGAGAGAGAGAGAGAGAGAGAGATAGAGACGGAGGGAGAAAGAGGAGGATAAACGTTTCATTCAAGCCTGCCAGGCGTACGAGTAACGTTGTTATCGTTTTTTGCTCTTCTCCCTAGTCTCTTTAGGGGAAGAAAGTAAACGTTGCTAGAGTGATCTAGTGTTTAGTCTCTTTCCAGCCACTGAATTATTTATCTTTCATTAGATTTTTCTGTTACATTGTAATTCTGTTTTCGCAATTACTAACTTTTGAGAAAGGATAGAATTGCGTGTTTCAGGTACAAACCACTTAAAGTTTCGAGTTCAGTGAAATAAGTGCAAACAGAAAATCAAAGTGATAAGTGATTAGCGCAAAGTGTGTCAGTGTTGTGCGTGAGGGTACTTCTGTGCGCGCCAGTCGTTCTCCCAGTCCGGGACCTCTTGCAAGCTCCCAAGCCCAGGGGAGAAGCAATGTCGAAGGACAAAAGGGTTCAGCAGGCCTTGATCGGCGCACAGAAGTATCCTCGGTGGTTGTGGGCGTGTCTTACCGAGACCGTCACTCCCACCCGCAGACGATTGAGCCCTTATTTTGCTCGTCTGCAGAAGAAATTTAGGGGAGAAAACGCTGGTCTCAGGTCTCAAGACCTCTTAAACATAAAGTCCAGACCTATGCCAGACGTACGAAGTTAGAGTTCAACAACCCGGATGCAGACATTGGGTTAGCTCTGACTCTCCTCAGTCATCAGTTGAATGCACTCCGCCTAAGAGGAGTAAGGTTCTGCCGCAACAGATCTCTGCTGTTAAGGCTTTACCTCAGCAGACCTTAGTGTCTGCCGACCCCAAGTTGACTCTACTGCAGTCCATGCAGTCACAACTTTCGGTCTTGATGCGTGAGTGTCGGGCTGAGAGTGTTGCGCCTCCGCCTCCGCCTACACTCCCTCCGCCTGCGCTCGCTCCGCCTGCGCTCGCTCCGCCTGATCGCAGTACCTCCTGCCAGGCGTACGATGTTGAGCCACGTTCTGAGTTGGCTGTTCCCAGTGGTGCTCAGCCTCCGCCTTCTTTAAGGCAACCTTTACAATGGGATCAGGAGGATTATACCTCTCTTCCTCCGCCTCCACTTGCTGCTCCACCAGTGATGCAACACTCGGTTGAGGTACAACAACCTCTCCCGTCCTTGAGTCAGTCTCCTCAGCTCTCGCTGCAGCGAGCTCAACCCTCCACAAGGCAAGCACCACTACACCTTAGCCTTGCGCCTCAGGAGCCTCAGCTTGCGAGACATTTACCTTGTTCTGCGCAGCCTCTACCTCATCGCGCTCCGCTCACACCACAGGAACAGGAACTTGCTACTCCGCTTCCGCCAACCGCTCAGCAAGCGCAACCCTTGGGTTCAGCCACTCATGCCAGGAGTCAGCCTCCTCCACCCATGCGCCTATCTTCTGCTACTTCCTTTGATCAGCCTTTGCAGACTGAGCCTCAGGTGTTCCCTCAACAGAGTCTTGAAGAGGAAACCTCAACTATTGTTGTTCCAGCTCGTTCTGACTCTGCTGTTCAGCATACCTTACCTCCATTTTCAAACCTTTTGATAATGGAGGTTATTTGTATTACTTATAAAAATATATTTGTATTCCTTGCAATATATTTTTAACAATATCGCGGAATATGGCAAAAAATATGAATCATGAGTTATGAATGTAAGGTAAATATTATGTTGATATTTAAACCCCATGCAAGCATGCATAAAGCACTCTAGCACTGGTCATGGAATTTCTGAGAAATGTTAAACGCCATGCACACGCTCTGCTTACCTTACAGCATGCTCTACATACAGCATGCTCTGCTTACAGCATGCTCTGCATACTACATGCTCTGCATACAGCATGCTCTGCATTCAGCATGCTCTGCATACAACATGCTCTACATACAGCATGCTCTGCATACAGCATGCTCTGCATACAGCATGCTCTGCATACAGCATGCTCTGCATACAACATGCTCTGCATACAGCATGCTCTGCATTCAGCATGCTCTGCATACAACATGCTCTGCATACAGCATGCTCTGCATTCAGCATGCTCTGCATACAACATGCTCTACATTCAGCATGCTCTGCATACAGCATACTCTGCATACAACATGCTCTGCATACCTTACCGCATGCTTCTCAGTCACACATCTTTGGTTGTTGCCAACTCACTAGACTGTCAAGCAGTTTCATAACGTTGCCTTCTAGTCTGCTGCTTTTGCACCAGTGAACCCTCACTGAGAGAACTTAGCTTTTCTAGGATATGGTCCCTGTAGATGAGAAAGTTCTTTTCTCCCTCCTTCTGATATTCCCTTGAGGACTCTGTCATTTGGAGGGAGCCTTTAGCTGCATAGCCTCCTATGGACTTTTATTTAAGCGTAACATGCTTCCAGGGAAGGTAATGGTTCCACTTCAGTCGCTAATCCCGTCTGTTACCACACCTGCTCCCATAGACCTTGAGCTGTGTTGCAAGACATGCAGTCCAAGCTTAGTCCTTGTTAGAGGATTTTTTGTTTACGGAGTCAATGTGTCACGGGGAAGACGTTCAACAACCAACAGAAGTGACTTGTTGTGACGCAGTGCGGCAACCTCAGCAACCCGATAAGGAGTTGTCTGTACGACCCAGACAGTCTAGACAGATTCGGGTTGTCACTGTACTTCCTCGCTTGCCCATGATTGACAGTTCACAGACTGTGCAGCAGTACCATGATCTTGTGTCCGGCTCCGTCAGACGACTGGCTTTTAAGAGCTTCCACAAGTCGTCGCTGTCTGGAGATTTTCAAATGGACTATGGATCTGACCAAGGAACTGGGCCTCCTGGTCAATTTTGAGGAGTCTCAGCTCGTTCCATCCCAGACCATTGTCTCCTTGGGTATGGATCTTCAGAGTCGAGCTTTTCGGACTTTTCCGTCGGCCCCAAGGATCTTCCAAGCCCTAGAATGCATCCAGAGCATGCTGAGAAGGAACCGATGCTCAGTCAGGTAGTGGATGAGTCTAACAGGGACACTTTCATCGCTGGCCCTGTTCATCGTGTTAGGGAGACTCCACCTCCCCCCCTTCAGTATCATCTAGCTGCTCACTGGATAAAGGACATGACGCTAGAGACGGTCTCAGTTCCTGTTTCCGAAGAGAGGAGGTCTTCTCTCGCGTGGTGTAAGAACAGCTTTCTTCTCAAGGAAGTCTACCTTTGGCTGTTCAGAAACACGACCGCCGTCTCCTCTCGGACGCATCAGACACGGGCTGGGGTGCGACTTTGGACGGACAAGAATGCTCGGGAACATGGAATCAGGAGCAAAGGACACTTCACATCAATTGCAAGGAGTTGTTGGCGGTTATTCTGGCCTTGATAAACTTCAAGTCCCTCCAGCTTAACAAAGTGGTGGAGGTGGACTCTGACAACACCACAGCCCTGGCTTACATCTTCAAGCAGGGAGGGACTCTTTCGTGGAAGTTGTTCTAGATCGCAAGGGACCTACTCATCTGGTCTAAAGATCGAAAGCTAACTGGTAACGAGGTTCATTCAGGGCGGTATGAATGTCATGGCAGATCACCTCAGACGGAAGGGTCAGGTCATCCCCACAGAGTGGACCCTTCTCAAGAATGTTTGCAACAGACTTTGGGCCCTGTGGGGTCAGCCAACCATAGATCTGTTCACTACCTCGATAACCTAGAGACTCCTGTTGTATTGTTCTCCGATTCCAGACCCAGCAGCAGTTCACGTGGATGCTTTTCTGCTGGATTGGTTCCATCTCGACCTGTATGCATTCCCGCCGTTCAAGATTGTCAACAGGGTACTTCAGAAGTTCTCCTCTCACAAAGGGACACGGCTGACGTTGGTTGGCTCCGCTCTGGTCCGCGAGAGAATGGTTCTTAGAGGTACTGCAATGGCTGGTCGACATTCCCAGGACTCTTCCTCTAGGAGTGAACCTTCTAAGTCTACCTCACGTAAAGAAGGTACACCCAATCCTCCACGCTCTTCGTCTGACTGCCTTCAGACTTTCGAAAGACTCTCAAGAGCTAGGGGCTTTTCGAAGGAGGCAGCCAGAGCGATTGCCAAAGCAAGGAGAACATCCACTCTCAGAATCTATCAGTCTCAAGGGGAAATCTTCCGTAGCTGGTACAAGACCAATGCAGTTTCCTCAACCAGTACCACTGTAACCCAGATTGCTGACTTCCTGTTATATCTAAGGAAAGTAAGATCCCTTTCAGCTCCTACGATCAAGGGTTACAGAAGTATGTTGGCAGCGGTTTTCCGCCACAGAGGCTTGGATCTTTCCACCAACAAAGATCTACAGGACCTCCCTAGGTCTTTTGAGACCTCAAAGGAACGTCGGTTGTCCACTCCAGGCTGGAATCTAGACGTGGTCCTAAGGTTCCTTATGTCATCAAAGTTTGAACCTCTCCAATCAGCCTCTTTTTAGGACCTCACATTAAAAACTCTTTTCCTCGTGTGCTTGACAACAACTAAAAGAGTAAGTGAGATCCACGCCTTCAGCAGGATCATTGTTTTCACATCTGAAACGGCTACATGTTCCTTGCAGCTCGGTTTTTGCTAAACGAGCTTCCTTCACGTCCTTGGCCTAAGTCGTTCCGAGATCCCAAGCCTGTCCAACTTGGTGGGGAATGATCTGAAGAGAGTACTTTGCCCAGTTAGAGCTCTTAGGTACTATCTAAAAAGGTCTTAACCTTTACAAGGACAATCAGAAGCCTTATAGTGTGCTATCAAGAAACCTTCTTTTCCAAGTTCTAAGATCTCAGTTTCTTACTATTCAGGCTTCTGATTAGAGAAACACATTCTCATCTGAAGGAAGAAGACCTTGCTTTGCTGAAGGTAAGGACACATGAAGTGGGAGCTGTGGCTACTTCAGTGGCCTTCAAACAGAACCATTCTCTGCAGAGTGTTATGGATGCAACCTATTGGAGAAGCAAGTCAGTGTTCGCATCATTCTATCTCAAAGATGTCCAGTCTCTTTACGAGTACTGCTACACCCTGGGACCATTCGTGGCAACGAATGCAGTAGTAGGCGAGGGCTCAGCCACTACATTCCCATAATCCCATAACCTTTTAACCTTTCTCTTGAATACTTTTTATGGGTTGTACGGTCGGCTAAGAAACCTTCCACATCCTTGTTGATTTGGCGGGTGGTCAATTCTTTCTTGAGAAGCGCCGAGGTTAAAGGTTGTGATGAGGTCCTTTAGTATGGGTTGCAGCCCTGTATACTTTAGCACCTTTGAGTTGATTCAGCCTCCCAAGAGGAACGCTGCGCTCAGTAAGGAAGACGATCTTATTAAAGGCAGAGTAACGGTTCAAGTCGACTTCCTTACCAGGTACTTATTATTTCATTGTTATTGTGGATAACTGATTATATGAAATACGGGATACTTAGCTATCCTTTAGTCTTGTACACTGGTTTTTCACCCACCCCCCTGGGTGTGAATCAGCTACATGATTATCGGGTAAGTTTAATATTGAAAAATGTTATTTTTATCAGTAAAATAAATTTTTTAATATACTTACCCGATAATCATGATTTAATCGACCCTCCCTTCCTCCCCATAGAGAACCAGTGGACCGAGGAATAATTGAGGAGGTGTCAACAAGAAGTACTTGAGTACCTGGCCACAGGTGGCGCTGGTAAGTACACCCCCTTCTAGTATTGTGATAGCTGGCGTATCCCTCCATAGAATTCTGTCGGGCAACGGAGTTGACAGCTACATGATTATCGGGTAAGTATATTCAAAAATTTATTTTACTGATAAAAATAACATTTTATGAAGTGAAAAGTAGTTTTAAAAATAACACAAGGACTGCAGAGCATGTTTAAAGGATTACTTTGAAAAAATTTCAGCATCAATTCAAGGGGAGCAAATTTTTTTTCTTTTACATAATAAAGTGGAAGACGATTATCTGTTAGTTGTTAACCAAACTAACAAACCTTCCGTTATTTATGTGTAGATATATCTATCAACAAAGCTGGAAGGTAGCTAATTAGACTTTAGGTGCGAGGTGGCAACCCGGGGGTGGCAAGTGGTACCAGCCACCTGTATATATATATTCACAGTGATAATCTAGTCACTTTTTCTATTTGGCTTGTAGAGAGTGGATGTCTCCTCTCTCCTCCTCAAGGTTCCCCTAGACATTGACGAACATTGTTTTGTGCTTATTTTATGCTTACTTCCTCTTTTTCAGGTGTGATTGTGCTTGGTTGATGATATGGGAACGTGCCCTGGTTACGAAGGTCGTGCTTGTGGGACCTTCGTGTCATTGGTAGACACCAACCCACATTCTTTGTGTCTGAAATGTACAGGGCGTCGTTGCAAGCAAGACTCTCCTTGTGACAAGTGTAGGGAGTGGTCTGCCTCCCAGTGGAAGAAGTTTGGGAGACACAGGAAGACGAAAGCTAAGTGCAAACGCTCTCTCTCAGTCTAACTCGGAGATGATACGATTGCGAGTTTCCTCCTCTTCTTTGCGCTCTCTTACACCTCTTTCCAAAGCTGCTTCTCAGCTGTCTTCCTCCAGGGAACAACCAATTAGGAACGCAGTCCCTTTAACTCCTGGTCGATCTCACTGACTTGGGGGTGTTGTTGCCTCCTCTAGGGAAAAACTTCTTCTGCCACTGAGATCCCCTTCTCTATTTCAGATGTTTTGCTGGCTTGGTCATCTTTGGGGATACAGTACCCCTTCGAAGGAAGCGCTTCTTTGTCTCCTCCAACGTGCAGCTAAGAGAGATTCTTCAACTTCACCCTGGGCATTTGCGAACTTCTACTTTCACCCTCCAGACAACCTCTTGCTGATGACGAGCCTTCTAGCCATCATGTGGCTCCGTCATCTCCTAATATACAGACCTTTGTTTCCCCGTTTAGGAATGTTTCCAGCTTACAGGCTAACCTCCTTCCTACTGGTGCTGAAGACAGTCTTCTGGTGGACGACGCTGCAGGGGACGAGACTCATCACCTTACCTTATTGGTCGGTCACGATGTCATTTGCGGCAATCCAATGATGAGATCAGAATTTATTCTGATCAACGATTGCAGGGGCGAGACTCATCACTTCATCTTCCTGGTTGGTCAGGATGTTGTTCTCGACAATCCAATGTTAACATAAAAGATTAAAGGTTATCATGGTCTCAACGCTCTTCTTCACAAAGGTATTCTAACTCTAGGGCTTCATGCTCACGAGACCGAATGTTATCTTGGTCTCTGCGTTCTTCTTTCTGAAGTGGTTATAATAGGAGTTCAAGATCACAGGTAGTAGGTTGGACAGGGCACCAGCCACCCATTGAGATACTACCGCTAGAGAGTTATGGGATCTTTTGACTGGCCAGACAGTACTACATTGGAACCTTCTCTTCTGGTTACGGTTCATTTTCCCTTTGCCTACACACACACACTGCATAGTTTGGCCTATTCTCTACATATTTTTCTCTGTTCTCATACACCTGTCAACACAGGTTACCAAACAATTCTTCTTCACTCAAGGGGTTACTCCACTTTAATTGTTCAATGGCCAATATCCTCTTGGTAAGGGTAGAAGAGAGACTTTAACCATGGTAAGCAACTCTTCTAGGAGGACACTCCAAAATCAAACCATTGTTCTCTAGTCTTGGGTAGTGCCATAGCCTCTATACCATGGTCTTCCACCGTCTTGGGTTTGAGTTCTCTTGCTTGAGGGTACACTTGAGCACACTATTCTATCTTAATTCTCTTCCTCTTGTTTTGTCTTGGGTTAGAGTTCTCTTGCTTGAGGGTACACTTGAGCACACTATTCTATCTTAATTCTCTTCCTCTTGTTTTGTAAGTTTTTATAGTTTATATAAGAGATATTTTAATTTTGTTACTCTTCAAATATTTTTTTTCTTTTTTCCTTTCCTTATTGGGCTATTTTCCCTGTTGGAGCCCCTGGGCTTATAGCATTCTGCTCTTCCAACTAGGGTTGTAGCTAAGCAAGTGATAATAATAATAATGATACTCTCACAATCAAGAGATTTAAGCTCATGTTCATGAGATTCACGCTCGTGTTCACAAGTTCACTGATGTCAGTTTCAATCTAGACATTCACATTCACGATCACGGGGACGATTCTCGCGTTCATGAGGGCGACTTTTATGTTCACGGGACCGTCGCTCACGTTCACGGGACCGTTTTTCACGTTCGCGATCGCGGGGGCGCCGTTCATGTTCAAGAGGAAGACACTCTAGACGTTCCCGACACTCCCGTTCGCAAATTAGTTGTTCACATTCTCGAGCAAAACGTTCATGATCATGAGCGAGCACTCACTATCACGAACGGGACGCTCATGATCACGAACATTCGGTTGCAGGACATTCTAAGCTTTCTTCTTCCAGACAAACTCCGACTTAAAGGATATTCCACTGGCCAAATATCTGTTGTGCGCTCCGCCAAGGGGTCCCCTGGTTTGTTTGCGGCCTGGGGCGCTTTAGCTGAACGATTGCCGATGTTACTGTGTTAGCAAAATGCTCCCAACGCTTCTAGTCGCTCATGTTCTGAGACCTCTGTCGTTGCCTGTGGCGAGTGTTAATTGTCCTCCAGTTCCTCAGGTTCCTGTAGGGTTTCCTGCTTCTCGTCTGCCTTTGGTCCCTCGTGTTTCGGAAGTTTTCACTCGTGAATCGCTCGCGTTTCAGCGTGATTCTCGCGTTTTCACAAGCTCCTATAGCAGAATCAGGTTCCTTTACAATTTCTACACCTTTGGTGAAGATTCCTGCTGTGACCACCTGTAGCTCTAGACCGATTCTCTTTGCTGAGGGGCTGAAGAACCCATAAATAAGTTTGCTGGTGTCCTATATCTCCTGACAGGTCCCTTAGAATAACTAAGGAATATCTCTATGCCGCAGAGACTCTCCTAAAGTGCCTTGGGCATCTGAACAGCCTCCAATTCATAGACATTCCCTACCGCCTGGTCTTCCGAAGGAAACCTCCGACTTTTCAAATGGAGGAAAGCTTCCTTCTTGGTATGATACTCTGTTATCAGACCTACAAAAGTCCTTAGGGTTGGCTTTTCCACCTAAGCCTCGTCCTTCTCAAGTCAGGGGTGCCCTGCGCATTCCGTTTGGAGAGTTTTTCGTTGTCTTTCTCTCGCATTGACGGACACTTCAGTCCTGAGAAGCGTCTCATTAGCGCAGACTTCTATATCCGAACCCAGTGCTAAAGACAGAGTTTCTTCGGTATCAGATCCGTGTCTAGAGCGACTTCCGTTAACTCCGGGTAAAAATTCCACAGACTAATCTTTGAACATAGGAAGGAGAAGGCAATCTATACTCCTCCTCAAGTGGACCTTATCCAACCCAGCACTAGCAGAGATTTTTGATCTCCCAAAGAAATTCCTACCAAACTTCCTGTCCTTAATTCTTGTATTTTGAGGGAACCGCAAGCTATTCCTAAGACCTCAATCTTGGATAGGCATTTTTCTCCACCGAAAGAGTCGTAGGAATAAAACAGTCCCCAAGAACGCTAAGATCAAGGATCCACACAGACAGGAGTTTGAGGCAGGTTCCCGTGAGAGGGGTCCTTCTCATAATACTGTTGACGACTTTGACCTACCCCAAGCTTCCATGGACGAATGCTTGGAGGTAGGTGATGATGTGGACACGGACGAAGAATTCCTCCCAAGAGCGGGTAGTCCCAATTTGCTTTCAGAACAGGAATGAAAGGACTCTGAGCATGCCCTTTGGCAGGTCTTAGCCTGCATGAGATCCTTCAGTAGCTTGTCGGATCCTGGTACGACCTCCCATGAGGGCAAAGAAATGGTCCTTGACTAGATCTTTGGTACCCAGAGGCCTCCTAAGACTAGTGCGGCTTTACCCTGGTCGAAGGGCGTGATGGTCGCTAGGAGGGCTATCTCGCAGATAGCTGGAACTTCTCGTTCCTTGAGAGCAGCTTCATTTTCAGTCTCTCCCACTTCTTTTTATACTTCAAAGGAGGTGTTATGCGATCGAGGGCAAACCTCATTTGACTCCCGACTCTTGACCCCTCTGTCAAACAGCTGACTAGGGTATTCCTTCTCAAACACTCTTCCTTGAGAGCTTCCCTCCCGTCACCGGAGCTCCTGAACATAGAAAGAGGTGCAAAATATGCCACTCAGGCTGCTTCTGGGGTCGATCTATGGTTTGATGCATTAGGACGATTCATGCTTTCTGAAGACTTATCTAAGGAATCCACAAGGAAGTCCTTGGAATCCTTCCTGTTATCGGGTACCCGTACGTTGGAGTTTTTGTTGCACCATGCAGTTAACATATGGGCGAATACCATCCTTAAACGTCAGGATACGGTAATAGGTCATTTCCACAAGCAGGTGCCGAAGGTAGAGGTCTCACGTTTGAGAAACTTGACGCTCGAAGATTCCTCTCTCTTCTCTCCTAAGGAGGTAGAGAAAGCAGCTTATCGTTGGAGGAAATCTTCTAATGACTCTCTCCTTCACAGGGCCATGACATCTCGGTCGTATGGTAGGGCTCCATGGCCTCCCAGAAGTCAACACAACACCTCTTACCCATCGACTTTTAGGTATTCTGGACCTCCTGTGGTGTCCAAACTCCCTTTCCAAGCCAGGGATCAGAAATTATCCACATCCTTTCAAGGGAAGGAAGAGAGGTAGAGGGAGTGGCCAAGGAGGCTGCTCTCGCTAGGGAGGGCAATCCCCCCAACCAACCACCAGTGGGATGTGATCGGCTTAGGGTACCGCGTCCCATTCACTCCATCTCTCCCACCTCTGACTCGGAATCTGATTCCATTAATTTCCCTATAAGAAGGGGTTCGTAAAGGAACTGGATCTTCGAGCCGAGGTTCAGACCATGCTGCTGAAGGGCACTTTCCAAGAGGTCCTTGATGGGTCTTCAGGCTTCTATAGTTGACTCTTTCTTGTAAAAAAGTTGTATTGAGGTTGCAGACCAGTCATAGATCTCTCTCATCTGAACAAGTTTGTCCAACACACTCCGTGGAGAATGGAGACGGCAGACACGTTTATTCAGGCAATACAGTACGCCCAAGAGACTACATGTGTGTTTAGATCTCCAAGACGCTTACTTCCACATCCCGATCCATCCATCTTCACGGAAGTATCTCAGGTTTATGCACGAGAACATACATTACCAGTTCAAAGTTTTCAGTTTCGGTCTCTCGGCAGTGCCTCAAGTCTTCACTAGGGTGTTCGGGCTGGTGTCGTCTTGGGCTCACATAAACGGCATTCGACCGCTTTGTTATCTCGACAACTGGATAGTTATTGCAGACTCGATGACCCTTCTCCATCACTGAGACAAGCTTCTGGAGTTTTGTGAGGATCTGGGGATCTTGATAAATCTCCGGGAGTCTTTTCAGCTTCCATCTCAGAGGCTAGTTTATTTTAGCATGGTTATAGACACCAACCTCCAGAAAGTCTTTCCATCAGACAACGGAATCCTCAGACTTAAATAAGGGGCAAAACCCATCTTCAGACGGGAGATTCTACCGGCACGACGTTGGTTGAGCCTCCTAGGTCTTTTAACCTCCTTGATCCGGCTAGTTCCCAACAGCTGTCTGAGGACAGGATCCCTACAGTGCCAGTTGAAAAGGTCGTGGAACCGACACTCGGATTCCCTAGAGTCGCACTGATCCACATATCACAGACCAAGGTGACGGATCTTCTTTGGTGGGTGGCAGAGTTCAACCTCCGCACAGGCCAAGATCTCCTAGTTCTCCCTCTGGACTTGTTGCTCTTCACAGACACATTAAAAAAGGGTTGGGGGCTCACTTACCACAACATACGGTCTTGGGTCTATGGTCCGAGGACAAAAGGTGCCAACATATAAATCTCATGGAAATGAGAGCAGCCTTCCTAGCTCTTCAGCAGTTCCTTTGAATTACTGATGGGTCACTCTGTGGCGTTTATGGATGACGACACCGCTGTAGTGGCTTACATAAACAAGCAAAGAGGTAATTTTTCACTGCTAAGCCATCTTGTGGAGAGAGAGAGAGAGAGAGAGAGAGAGAGAGAGAGAGAGAGAGAGAGAGAGAGAGAGAGAGAGTGTGTGTGTGTGTGTGTGTGTGGTGGTGGTGTGTGTGTGTGTAGTTTTCAGATGTGCTGAAATGATAAGGCTATGTTAAAGAGCTACAGGTTTGTATGTTAAGGAAAATATAAATTACTCCCAAATTTGTAATTTTTCCCTAACTAATACAAACCTGGAGTTATTTATACAAATTGTTCCCCCATCACGTGTCCCCCAATAAGCCCTGCATGCAAAGAAAAAGTGACTATTTCATCACTCCGTGAGTAAATATACAGGTGACTGGTACCACTAGCCACTCCCTACCCAGGCTCTGGGTAGGGTTGCCACCTCGCACCAAAAGTCTAATTGGCTATCTTCTATTTTTGTCGAAAGATATATCCATATATAAATAACTCAAGGTTTGTATTAGTTGGGGAAATATACAAATTATCTACAAATTTGTCATATTTTTAACTTTCATAGATATACCGGTACTGTATGTAGTACTGTAAATTAACTTTTATTTCACTGAAGTGTTCTGACCTTTTGCTGTTTTTGCATTGGTCACTTTACTAAGTGGTGTAGCTTCTCTTGAGCAATTTCAAATGTAATGTACATTATATACCTTACGTTAACTTTTCATGGTGTCATACACTAGTTTAATTGCAGGTTCTTCATCTTATTCCATTTATTTCAGATTCCTTAATTAGGTATTTTCAGGTTATTAAACTTTTTTGACTGGTTCTAGGTTCTTGAACAGCAAAAGGAAGTACAAGTGAGAGAGGGTATATATGTGGCCAGGGGTGAAATGCTGCGCAACGAGGCAATGGAATTAGGATTTTCCACTCAAGAAGTAGATGAACTGCTTGGACCTATTACAGAGTCTTGCACAAAGGACTCCATATCCAATGGCAAGCATTGGATATTCACCAATGCTCAATCTTCCAGCAAAAACTTGTGGATATCGAAGTACCTTCTGTGGAAGTAAGGCTTTTATTCTATGTAGTTAGTAGGAATTAATGATAATACAGTGAACCCTCACTACTTCGCGGTTCGACCATCGCGGATTCACCACTTCGCGGATTTTTTCCATAACCCATATATATACAGTAATATATATATATATATATGTATGCATGTATTTATGTATATATGTATGTATGTATATATGTAGGTATGTATATGTGTGTATATATATATATATATATATATCTATCTAAAGTAGGAAGATGTGATGTAGTTCTAAGGGAAAAGTATGGGAAATATGTCTGGGTAATAAGCAAAGCTCTACCTCCAGTTTGTTTCTTCATTATGATCAGAGATAAATGTAAACAAAACATTGGTTGCCATTTTTTATCGTGCTTTTTAGCGTGTTTAGGAAACGCATGATTTAAAATCACCTTTAATATTTGTGCCTGTTTTAGTTTAGGGTACTGTAGTACTTGCATTAAGTGTTCTGTACATTAAAGGGTAGTTTGTTAACAGTACTACGTACAAGGGAAGGTTTTAAAAGTCTGAATATACATGTTGAATAAATAGGTAAATATGGTGTCACTACTTCGCGGATTTTCACCTATCGCGGCCGCGTCTGGAACCTATCTACCGCGATAAACGAGGGTTCACTGTAACTCATTAGATTGCTTTGACCATTTAGTTATGCTCTCTGTTCATCATCATTTACTTTTTATGACAGCTATTACCTCTATAAGGTTTTTTGAATAATACTCTCTACAGTTATCTCTCTTGTGCTTTTTGCCAAAATGTTCATCTCCGTCCTACTTGATTTGGTTCTGTAAATAATATGCCTACTTCAATTCTAACTGCCTATTTCCTATTCCTCCTTATCACTTGTTCAAAACATCTCTTGTCAGGTAGTGCCATAGCCTCTTTACCATGGTCTTCCACTGTCGTTGGATTGGCGTTCTCTTGCATGAGGATAGACTCAGGCACACTATTTTTTCTGTTTCCTTATATCCTTTCCTCACTGGGCTATTTTCCCTGTTGGAGCCCTTGGTGTATAGCATCCTGCTTTTCCAACTAGGGTTGTAGCTAAGTTGGTATTAATAAAAGTATGTAAGAAGGTAAAAAAGGTGTGTTCCGTAACTGGAATACAAACCTACGCTATTTATAGGGGTATTACCTTTGGCGAAGCTGAAAGGACGAGCCATTGGAAGCGAGGGTTAACCACCCATCCCGCTAGTTAGGGGGGTTGGGGTGGAGGGTAGTAACTACCCCCCCTCACTCACACACCTGTGACTGTACTAGTTTTTACTTCTGGCTCGGATGGACGATTATTACCACTCTTCCTCATCACCTTTCGGACTACCATTAATTATCTTTTACTTTTTAACTTATGTTTTCTTTTATATATATGAAAATAATTTTAATGTCTTTATATATATTTTAAGCTTTCTTTACAGCGCTTGTTGCTGTTTGTGTTAATGTATTGCAGCAAGAGAACCATCCTTTACAATCTTTCCCGGACGGGTGTCGTTCTGAGTTCCACGGCCTCCGCCGTAGGGGATTTGTCTTCATTGGGGACTACTTTTCTATTCGGATGTTTATGTCGCCCTCCCCCCATGTGTCCTTGGAGGAACCTGCCTGCGGCCTTCTCAGAGTTTGACTTCGGTGTTGCTCTTTCTCGCCGCTCTCCCTCGTTATGTGGGTTGTTGACAGTTCTTCTGTGGGGAACACCTTTACCATTTCCGGGTTAGGTTGTGCTCTTGAATGGTTTTCTTCATTGTTTAAGTTTTGTTAATAACTACTTGTTTTGTTACAGTTTTTATGTGGCCGCTCTCCTTCCCCGTCGGTGTCGGCCGGTGAAGGGAATGGGCAGTCCTTAATTTGTGTCTGTTCTCTTGGGGGACACCTTTCCCGTCCAAAGAATAGGTGCGCCTCTCAAGAAAGTTTTTCTCGCATAATTTGTCTTTGTTTTTTCTCAGAGATGCCGTACGTCTTCGTTCGGCTAAGACAGCCAACCTAGAAGAGCAGTGCCGTTCATTCCTTTGGATTCTGCTGTCCTTGCGCTGGCACTTTCTTGTTCTGCGTTTGTGGCAGCTACTGATCAGCATGCTGTCTTTGAGGAACTAGCTCCAGCAGTTTTCTCAGGTAGCGCTCAAAGCAGACCTTCATATTGAACAATGCTTGTTGACTTGAAGTAAAGAGTGCTGCTCGGAGGTCAGCCTCCAGGGGTTGGACTACTTCCCCTTCCGAGGGAGAGTTTTCCTCCCCAAGTGTTGGGCTGTTTCTAACTTCTGAGGGAGAACTTCCCTTCATCATCTCTGTCTGGCAACCTACTTTTCTTCGGCTGATTGCAGTTTCGTAGCCAAAGACTATGCTCCCCCCTCATGCTGAGCCGACTCTTCCTTTGGGGGCGGACCCTCTTAACAAGAGAATTCCTTGATGGAGTCAAGTGGTTTCTTAATATTGTTGAAGAATTGTGACTGGGAAGTGGGTTCTCAAACTTGGGGAAATTGATCCCCCAATTCAAATCTAAATTTCTATCTCTCATCTATTTCTTCTTCTCAATGTTACTTCAACCTTCTCCTGGTTTTATACTTTGTTTTATCTTGCTGTCCTAACTCTATGAGTATTATTTCACTTGAATTTATTTATATATATATATATATATATATATAGAGAGAGAGAGAGAGAGAGAGAGAGCGAGAGAGAGAGAGAGAGAGAGAGAGAGTGAGTGAGTGTGTCAGCTGTTGTAATAGAATGCCGTGATTTTTTTTCTTGTACCACTTGAAGCCAGGAATTGATCACCACAACTAACAAAAGTCATGTTAATTTCATTCTTAAACTCAGGTTGTAATATGTGAACTAAGATTTTATTTCTTACATAGAGAGAGAGAGAGAGAGAGAGAGAGAGAGAGATAGAGAGAATGATTTGATGCCAAAAAACCTCAAATGAATCTGAATATCTCTCTCTCTCTCTCTCTCTCTCTCTGTCTCTCTCTCTCTCTCTCTCTCTCTTACAGAGGTTTTATAATTATACTGTGTAATATAAAACAAATCTTTGTAAAGCAAATCTATACTGTTTAAAATATTACAAAATATTGCTGACGCGTTACCGAAGTTTAGGCTATTCACTGCTGATAAATGAACTCTGTCTACGTGTGAAAACTTTGAACACCAACAGGGACAGATAATTTTTCTTTATATACTGTGCTAAACTAAAATAATGCTTTAGTATACCATCATTAACACTACTATTAAAATTATCGAAAGGTTAGAGAAAGATTAATATTGCCACTACAGTATTCTGTTTACATTTTGTGAGTTGGTCTGGCATAGTTGCTGATTTCATTGTTGGTATGGAATTTCTCCTTAAACAGGCTATTTATTATGAAATTATGTTAATGAAATGTAAGGTAAATGTCGTTTGGGGACATTTATTATTAAACACTCTATTTAGGGCTACCAATATACTTAAAAAGACAATTGATTTGTTATATTTTGTAGTGCTTTACTGGCAGACTTTGAACAGCTTCACAGATACAGAAAATTTATTTTTGAAAACCAGCGACTGCATAAATGGGGAATCGCATAATTCGAACACGCATAATTCGGGACCGTACTGTATATATATATATATATATATATACAGTAGGGTCCCGAATTATGCGAGAATTTGGTCGATTAATGACCTCGTGTAAATGGAAAATCGCGAATTTCGAAACACAACTAACAGAAATAATTCCATTGCGGCCATGGCAACCAGCAATTTGCCTATTCAAATGTGTTTACTACCCATTTCCAATACTTTCTTTGTACTATACTGTATTTCTTTATAATATCAAATTGTTCTTGTAAATAAATAAAACATTTAATATACTTTAAAGTTCTAATAACTTGAAAAATGGTTAAAATTACAACCAGGATAGGTGTAAACACCATATATTTCCCGTTATAACACAACCCAAAATACAGACAAATTTTAATGTTTGTCATATCTATTGTATAATACAACTGGTGAATAGCAAAACCATCACTCTATAGACTAGCTTGTTGTATGATTGAAAATCCAGAATTATCAAAATAAAGGCGATTTTATATCATGCGTTTCCTAAACACGCTAAAAAGCACAATAGAAAACGACAACCAATGTTTTGTTTACGTTTACCTCTGATCACAACGAAGAAACAGACGCATTTATACATCTGTGTTTTTGAATTGACAGCAATTTTACCAAGTATAGATTATATGTTGAATTTGTTATTACCAATGTTCTAATTATTTTTTATTAGAACTTTCAAATAAATGAAATGAATGCCATTTATGAAATGTTTTTCTTTATGATGCCGCCTGAAACGGAAACCTTCCATTTGTTTACGCTCCAT